>NW_021628934.1:1549475-1615781 GCF_002157705.1 Plasmodium gonderi
TTGTAAATTTTTGTAAATTAGAAATTTTCTTCTTAAAATTTTTTTTTTCTTTCCTCAATTTATTTATTTCTTTTTGGAGTCTATTCAACAAATGGCAATAAACGATATTTATTTTTTTCTGTTTTGTCAGTTCTTTCAGTAGTATAATATTTAACTCGGCATATTTATCTTCCCAAGTTGTGCAAATGTGCATATCACCCTCTTGTTCGTCTTTGTATATGTTTCTATTTTTACTCCTATTTTGTTTACCCTTATTTTTAGGACCCAAATAATCCCTGCAAATTATCCCTTCATTATGAACTGATAAATAATCTATACAATTCATGTTGCTCTTCATAATATGAGCGGTGTGCTCTAACAAATAATTGCCATCCTTAGTTATATATTCAGTGCTTATCAAATCCTTGTTCACATAATTTAATTTCTCTAGGAGATATTCTATGTTATTTCTCCCTTTGGTGTCTTTTTTTTTATCCCATTTTCCCTCGATTCCATTTGATATATTACTATTTAGATCATCGCATGGTTTCAGCTTACCCTTGCCCTTACCACGTTGCTTAGGTCTAGGCCTACTTCTAGACCCACTTCTAGACCCACTTCTAGACCCACTTCTAGACCCACTTCTAGACTTACTACTTTTATTGCTACCATTCTTATCACTGTACGTGGTTCCATGTTTAATACCGTCTTCATTCTTGTCTTTCTTTTTTTTTCCCTTTTCCCCATTTCCTTCACCCAAAAAATTGTTCACTGTAAAATTTCTTACTCGGGTGACTTTTCTTGCATGATTCAAATATGAATTTCTTTTTCTCCCTTTGTTTTTATTCGTTCTAAAATTTCCAAATGTTCTTAAAAGGTTCTTGTCCTTATCTACTTCAAAAAAGGGGAACTCATCACTATGTCTTTCCATTGTAATTTGTTCTTTTTTTGATTCATTGTTTTCTTCCCTTTCGTGGGATATTGTATTTTTGTGCTCGAACTTCTCATTAGAGCCTTTTGTGCTCCATGTTTTTTCCGATTCTATTACATCCAACTCCTCATCTCCAACAGTCTCTTCACATATTTGATTCTGAACTGTATCTTCCATCTCTTGTTGATTCCTATGCTCATCTTTATATTTCTTCTCATTCTCAAATTCAGTTATTGTAGGTACTTTATAGGAATTTGCTCTTTTCATTTTTGTTACTTTTTCTTCTTCTCCTTCTTCCGCTTCTTCTGTGTGTGCACATGGATCATCATGAGCTGTTCCTTTTTGCATATGACCAAAAGGTTTGTTCTTTTTTCCCGAAGCTACTGTTGTAATTGCCCCAAACTTTACCAAATGGTCGTTCTGGTAAGTTTTTTCTATTTTAAAATCCTCCTCCTTAATATTAATATTATTTGTCGTGTCCATAGTAATGTAAGCATATAAATAATTACTTCCACTTCCTACAAAGTTATACTTGATGCCTTTATTTTTGGTATTTTTATCATAATACAATTTTGTATGTAGAAATTTATTCATGTAGTGTATCTTCCTAGAGGAGTCAAATAAAAATAATTTTTCATTTTCTGTCAATATGATAATGTTATCTTCATTGCATGAAAATTGTTTAATACGTAAATTTTCTGTGTTGCTCATTTTTTTTATCCCTGAAATATTATTTCCCCATATGTAAAAAATATGATCTTTTGTTAAACAGGCTGAGAATAATTTACCAAGTGATACTTTTACAATTATATCATTTTTTGGAAAATTAACTTTTTTAATTTTATAAGTTGATTTGTTACATTTTTTTCCCAGTTCTCCATTTTCATTGTATCCCCAGGTATATAATTTTCCTTCCTTTGTTATAAGGGCATTGTGATCGTAGCTGGAATGGATGCTACTTATGTTCATCTTTTTTTTTAATTCTATTTTTTTGGGGAAATAGACATTTTCTTCCTTTTTGAACCCTAATTTTCCGTTGGATCCGGAGCCACAGGCATAAATGTGGAAGCTTGGATCGTCTTTCGCAGGGAAAAATTTATCGTGATTCTCTCCGTTCTCAGTTTCTTTATCGTCTGAGTTGTCTGCATCCGAATTATCTGCATCCGAGTCAGGTTCCCCCTCCTCCATCACTGCCGTAACAAAACTGGGTGTGATCTTCCCCTTCAGATTTCCATCATCTACACCATCATTAACATTTATATCAAGTTCTTTGAGGCAGCTTTTGCTCATTTCCTTTTTTTCTTTTATAATATTATTACTCAATGGATGTTCCTTCACCTTAACTTCATGTTCATTAAAATGGCTTTCCACCTTTTTACCTTCACATTCAGTTAAAAAAAGAGAATGATATTTTCCACATGCAACATCGACAACTGTCTCATTAAAATAGATGAGTAATGGCATTGAAATTTCATCCGTGCTATTTCCTATTCCTAATTGACCATACTTGTTATTTCCCCATACAAAAATATTGTGGTTACACATTAAGGCAATTATATGTTCATACCCACAAGATATTTTATTTACTTTCTGCTTAGACAAAATTGGATTTATTGTTAATTTATTTCTATTCGTTTTATCTCCTAGTCCCAACTGCCCATAATTATTTAGACCCACAATTTCAAAATCATCATTTTGATATATAATTATTATATTATTTGGACCGCTGTATATGTCTTTAATCTCTGCAGGATTTTTAATGTTAATCAGGGAAAATTTCTGCTTCCTTTCTACTAAAAATTCCTACAAAAAAAAAAAAAAAAAAAAAAAAAAAAAGGCGAAGATCGTTATCAATACACAAGATTACACAAATTTGAATTTGTAGTAGCAAATGGCTGTTGTGTTCAGTTGCTACATGTCCATGAATACATAGCTGTCATTTTTTTTTCCGAAATATGCTGTAGCACGTGTTCATACACGAACAGGAGAAAAAAGGCTAGCCAGGGTACCTCACGATAGTAGTTAATTATTGGATGCTATCAAAATGTGGTTAACGAACTCATATGCACATGAGCAAAAGTGTAAACTAACAAGAGAATGAGCGCACATTCGGGACATGCACTTTCGCTACCTTACATTTGTTCCATAAATAAGGAGCCGATTTTTCCCATGCCCTTGTCCCATAATTCCAAAAGATTAATTCTCATAAGCTTTATGCCGCAAAGGCAGGGAAAAAACAAAAAAAAAAAAAAAAAAATAGGAACATTCAGGCATAACACATTCATTTTGCACAACATGTGTGTGCGTTAGCATGTTTTCGTAGTGGACTCCGTACTAGTTCTGAAAATACTTTTTTTTTTATTTTTTTTTCTTTATTCTGTTTGGTTAGTTCTGCTTGGTTAGTTTTGCTTTATTTTATTTTATTCTTTTATTTCCTAGAATGGAGGAGTGATGAAAAATAGACCTAATAATTCGGTGAACTGTGTTTAACATTGTGCATACTTCCAAGCCGTACGCGCTTTACCTACGTGCGAGTAACTGCCTGCTTTTTGAGATGTTTTTTTTTTTTTTACCTCTTGTGAAGAGTCTTGGAGAATTAAGATCTCTACAATTTCACTTCCTTTTACAAAAGAACATGACTTTTTTATTTTCATTTTACTTTTGAAAATACATAACGTTTAAAAAGGAAAAGAAGCTAGGGGAAGGGGAGAATCATTCCTCCTCTCACACCAATGACACACATACACATACACACAAACCTACCTAAAAACGTTCCTTTTTGCTCCAATTTAACAAAAGTGTGTCATCAAATTTATCGTAGCATTTAATAAAAATAAAACTCTCCATGAATTAAAAAAAAATATTAATTGCTAAACTTTTTTCAAAATGGTAAACATACTTACAGTTGAATATAAAATTTTCACAAAATAACATCTCATATGTGAATGGGGAAAAAAAAAAAAAAAAAAAAAAAAAAAAATTCATCAGTGAGATGCCTGAATAAATGAGTTATACATGTTTATGTTTGACAAATGAATTTAAAAATTGTGGGTGACACTACATGAATTGTATGGTAGATAAAAGAGCCCCCAAAGTACCAAAAAAAAAAAAAAAAGAAAAGAAAAGATAAGGTACGATACGATATGAAAAGAAAAGCATGATAAAAATTATAAGCTTATAAATGTGTGACCCTGTTGGGAATGCTTATTCACGCATACATTTTAAGAAAAGGGTTCAAGCGTAACAATAACAACAACAAAAAAAAAAAAAAAAAGTGTGAAAATGTGTGAAAATGTGCGAAAATGTGAGAAAATGTGGGCAAATTTGTGAAAAATTGTGAAAATATGCGAAAATGTTAGAAAATGTGGGCAAATTTGTGAAAAATTGTGAAAATATGCGAAAATGTGCGAAAAAATATAAGATAATTTGCTTTGAAAAATTATAAACAAAATTACCTGCATGAATAGTGAACAGGTCGGAGGAAGGACACATAAGGGGAAGCATCCCCCTAGGTCGTTTTTGAGGCATATTTGGAAGAAAATGTCATATATGCTGAAAGTATAAAATCAGCAACAAATGCTAAAAGACAGATAAAATTATTTGATAAATATATGTAGAGAATTTCATGCATGTTACAGAACCATTTAGTTTCATGCGTATTGGAAGGTGCAATTGGATCATCAGAATCAGGTGCTTTGTCATGGTGATTTTGGCCCATTTGTAAATACTCTTCATATGAACAAAAGAAAAGATTTCCTTCAAGTAGATAACTCGAATATAATACTTGACTAACTATAAAAATTAATGTACATGCATTTGTTAAGATGCTAACCAAAAGATAAAATTTACATGTTCTTAGAATTCCATACATATCATAATAACACAAAAGGGAAAATAAAATTGCAGAAACAATGGTACTCACAATAAGTAGCTGTAAATAATAATTCTTCTGCTTTTGAGTTGAATAAATAATTATTTTAACAGTATCACTATATTTATTTAAATCATAAACATTGTATTCTGATAAGGTTTCCTTAAAAAAACGTCTTGTTTTTAAAAATATATAAAAGAGTGCCAAGTACATATATGCTGTAAATAATTTTATATAAAATAAACAAAATTTTTTTCGAAAAGCTCTATCTGTATTAAGGTACATGGCCATAAATTCAATTATTAACATAATCATAAAAATCGATAGAAATATAAATGCATAATTATGCATATGACATAAGTTATTTCCTGAATTTATAAACAAATCGTTTTTATTATAATTACGAAACCAGTATATATAATTCTCTATATTACAAAAAAATAATCGATTTTCCAAATTTTGAATAAAAATTAGGGATATAAATAATATGTCTAAATGTAAACTTATAAGTCTTATGTATTTCTTGTAACTAACTAATTTTATGCATAAACATGTTATCCGAAAATTTGAAAGTATTTTCATTAAGTTCAGAAAAATTAAAAAACATCCACATATAACATTTATTATACTAAATGGTTTATAATAATTCACAAATATTTTATCATCCTTCAGGATATTTTCTGCCCCATCTTTTATATCATACTGAGCTTTTTCTTCTTCACTCAATGTCAAAAAATTCCTTGTTAAGAAGTTAAAAAGTATTACATATGTTATGGTAGTAATTACTGACAAAATTCTAATTCCTACAAGAGCATACTCCGGCTTCTTAACTTCTTTGTGTATGCTTATCGATGAGACATAAGTCCCCTTCATCTTGGGGATCCCTCTTTTATTCGTCTATTCGGCACTATTGTCCAATACCACTTTTGTGACCTCTTTAAGTTTTCTTGTGGTTTCAAGGTTATCACATTTGTCACACTTCATACACTACTGACACTTCTTACACTACTGGAACTTCTTACACTACTGACACTTCTTACACTACTGGAACTTCTTACACTACTGACACTTCTTACACTACTGGAACTTCTTACACTACTGACACTTCTTACACTGCTGACACTTCTTACACTACTGACACTTCTTACACTACTGACACTTCTTACACTACTGACACTTCTTACACTACTGACACTTCTTACACTACTGACACTTCTTACACTACTGACACTTCTTACCTTCAGCGGATTTTCTGCACCTAGCGCTATTTATAAAAATCCAAACAGCGCCTCCAAAAAAAAAATATATTTATATCAATTTTTGTTGCTTTCGAAAAATAGAAATGCTCTTCACATTTTTTGAATTTTTTTCTTTTGTATAAATAATCAGGGTGAAAAAAAAAAAAAAAAAGGAAAAAAGTCATTAAGTATAACTTTTTATATTTCATTCTTTTGTAAAAAAAAAAAAAAAAAAAAAGGCATAATATTATGTGCATGTGCACATAAATGTATAGTGGAGCATTTTTTATTTCATTTTTTTTCATTTTGTGTCATTCTGCATTATTTTATTTATTTATTTTTTTTTTTTTTTATTATTTCTTTTCTATTTTATTTTATTTATTTTCATTTTTTTTTTTTACTTCTCATTTTTACTTCTCATTTTTACGTCTCATTTTTACGTCCCATTTTTACTTCTCATTTTTACGTCTCATTTTTACGTCTCATTTTTACTACTCATTTTTACTTCTCATTTTTACTTCTCATTTTTACTTCTCATTTTTACTTCTCATTTTTATTTCTCATTTTTACTTCTCATTTTTTTTTATCCCTTTTTTTTTTGTGTTATCACACTCTGCTTCACTTGGATGCCTCTCTATTTTTTGGCAAAAAAAATTGACAATTATAAGTATTCCAAAAATTGTCACGCATAGCCAATACACATTCTGACATATCCTGGTGTATAAATATGATAAGGCTTAGCATATGTTAACGTATATATATATATATACATACTAATAAGAATTATATTATTCTTCTGCTATAACTGCTAACAAACCTTTAATAAATACTTACGTAATTCGAAAACATTTTTATTATATTTCTTTTTCATATAAGTTTTTTAAAAGTTTGGCAGATTTTACATCTTGTGCAGCTGAGCTGTGTATGTTCACTTTATATTTTTTTTCCCTATCCTGTACATGCATATATACATATGTGTGGAAATTATGTGTACAAAAAAAAAAAATAGAAGATTTTGGACTTGCGAAAAAAGAATTACTTGAAGGATACCTCTTAGTCTTATGACATATCAATTGTACACGCACGTTCATACATTATGTATATATCAATGTATAAGTTTTCTTCTAATTTGACGTTTTTTTTTAAAATTTCACAAAGGAGTATAAATATGTTTATCTCTATTTATAGATAGTGCTGTACAAAGTAATTTAGTGAGCTCAAGCACGATTGCACATTTTTATGCAACAGTTATTCGATTTTTTTTTTTTTTTTTTTTTTTTTTTTACATTCTTGAAATTAGTAGAATTATATGTACTATACTCTGAAAGAAATAGATGCTTTCTCACGGGAGCGTTTGCGTATCAAAAATTTTTGTAACACCAGTGTGTAGTTTCATATGAATGTGCACACACGCATGTGTAAAGGTGGACATATATATATATACATACATACATACATATATACATATGTATGGTTACAAACCGCCTTTGTGCTAACTGCAGAACGCACATCTCTTCACAACTGAATGGGACAAGAAAGAGTTGTCTTAAATATAGAAACTTTAAAAAAAAAAAAAAAAAATGCAAAGTGTGTAAAGGTGACACGATTAAAGTGGAAACACAATTTTAAAATCTAAAAAAAAAAAGAAAAAAATAAAAATAACCGCAATAATGCCAGCAATAATAATAAAAAGTGAATATAACTATGTGTTGTGTGAAAAAATGAAAATATGTTTAACAAATTTGATGCCACAAAGCATAAATAGACATACACGTCCGTCAAACTCTTTTTATTTCCCCCATATAGTGGATATTTATTTATTTTTTTTTTTCCCACCACCCCCCGTTTAATTTGTGTATTTTTTTAATATTTTACCTTTTAAACTATTTATGATATTGGAAAAAAAAAAAAAAAAAAAAGGAAAATAAACTGTTCCCCAAATGAAGACAAACGAAAGAACTCGAGTTTCACTCCAAGTAGAAAATTTTCTCAACAAATTGGAAATTAGGTATGATAAAAGATATCTATAATAATTCGTCAGACATACAGTTGAAATTCATAATCGGATGAGTCTAACAAAAGATATTAACCAGGTGCTTCAATTTTTCTACATCTATTGTTTTGTGCTCCTGTTTAAAAGCCTCATCAATGATACTTTTATGCCCTTTATCGTCTATTTTTACTAAGGTATAAATAACAGTAAAATAATTTATGCATTTTTTTTGAAATTCAGTTTCTTGAAATAAATTATCATTTATGTTGATTATTTCATTTTCGTCGCCCATTTGATTTAATAATTTATCTATTTTTTTTTGTTTTTTCCTATTCTTTTCATTGCTTGTCATGTCATGTAATAAATTAATTCCCATCTTGTTATCACCATTTTCATGATCTCCATTTTCTGCTTCTGACCCTGTTTTTGTTGTTTCATCCGTCCCAACACCATATAAAGTAATTTGCATTGAGGTATTTCCATAATTAGTTACACCTCCAATAATTTTATAAATGTTTTCATATTTCAGCGGTTTATTATATGTTATGTCAATATGACGAACTACATAATTCAGCTGTTGTGCATCCAGAGCTGACATTTTAAGAAGATAACAAATGACTGAATTTCCACAATGTTTTATTTGATTTGAATGAAACATAATTTTAAGTATATCCAAATCTGAAAACTTCACTTTTCTTGGTTCATATAACAATGTGTATATATTCCCATCTATCATGATTTTCAAATTTTTTGATTCTCCAACCCAATTTACAAGGCACAGAAAAAGTAAACAAAGGATCATTATCACACGTGGTAATGCCATCTTTTTGTCCCTGATTTTATTCAGAAATGAAATGGAATTTTCAGTAGACAAATTTTCTACTATTTCACAAAACTCCAATGCAGTTCGTGCTTTTCTCAAGGGGGAAGGTTCATCTGACACGATGGATGTTTGTAAACATTGATAAAATATTTGTACATATATTTATTTAAGATTTCTTGCAAAGCTGAACAAGCATACATGTATTAGCATCGTCATATGCATACACTCCCATCACTCTGCATCTCCCTTAACCGCCCTCTCTAATGTACCAAATCAAGTTAAGAAAAGACACTCACATTATGCCAACAAGTGCACAATTAGACAATCCCCCCGTGAGTGTTCCGTTTTTTTTTTTTTTTTTTTTTTTCCCATTTGTTTCATTTTTTTCACAGATTTATGCCTGCTTTATCTGATTCAATACCACACCAAACGGTTCAATTAAAAGATAGATTTATTTCCTTTTTATAAGCATAATGGGGTAAGTTTTTAAAATGGTTTGCGTTCGTTAAAAAAAGGTGCAATTAGGAAATACACATGGTGAGAAATAGTTATGCAGTATAGGAGGAAAAAAAAATTAGCAAATATGGGGCAAATATGGGGAAAAAATGGGGTAAATATGGGGCAAATATGGGGAAAAAATGGGGCAAATATGGGGAAAAAATGGGGCAAATATGGGTCAGAAATGTGGGAAAAATATTGGGCAGAAATGTGGGAAAAATATTGGGCAAAATAACACAAGGACGAAAAAATTACGGGTGGGTGCACCCCAGAATGAGTGCATGATAATGCACCAAGTAAACAAACCCGCGATTGTGTAAATTAATTTCTTCATCCTTGTGCATATGGAGGTATCTACAAAAAATGTCATCATCCAGTGACAATGGTAATAATGATTTATATATTAGTTCTTTTTTTTTTTTTTTTTTTTTTTTTCTTTTATTCCCATTTAACAAAAGACACTAACAAGCTGTTTCAATTTTTCATTTTCAATTGGTGGAAACAAATTTTTATATTTTTCCTTAATAGGCAATTTAGCTCCATCTTCATTTATTTGAACTAAGGTATAATGAATAGTAAAATAAGTTTGACATTTTTTCTGGGATGCTATATCTTTAATTTCATCCCTACTTAATTTGATAATTATGTCTTCATTATTTTCTTTGCGTTTGTCTAGGTAGCTAAAAATATCTTTCTCAACTTTGGTTATCTTTTTGTTTTGTTTCCTTTTTTCAATCACTTCACTGTTATGCTTACTGCTTAACTTGTCCTCATACGCAAAAGCACCATTACGCAATATATTTTTGACATCCATGTTTGTATTTCCATTTTTGCTTGCTGAACTTGTTCCAAACAAAATTACCTTGAGGGAGGTTTTTCCATAGGATGTTATGCCACCTATTATTTTGTACTCGTCATCATATGTAAGTGGTTTATCATATGTTATATCAACCCGTTTCACAACATAAATCATTTTATTTAATTTTTTTGAAGTCATTTTTATTAAATAACGAATAAGGGAATTTCCTGAATGTTTCACATGATTTGAGTGAAACATAATGTTTAGAGGATCCAAATCTGAGAATTTTACTTTTTTACGCTCATATAAAACAGTGTACACTTTTCCATCTAATTCCACATTCATATTCTTTGTTTCTACCTTATGACAAGGAAAGAAAAGTGTGTATGCTAACAGTTTTACACACAGTGATAGTGCAATTAGTGATTTCTTCATCTTCGCCGTTCAAAGCGCGGGAAAAAAATTGAAATAAAAATAAATAAACAAACAAACAAGAAAAGAAACAAACAAGAAAAGAAACAAACAAATGAACAAGCAAGCAAGCAAACACACAAACAAACAAATGAACAAACAAGTAGGCAATTATAACGAGGAATATAATTTTATGTAGATCTATGTCTAAAGAAATTTCAAAACTTTTTCTAAGGTAAACATTGTATACGAGTGAAATTAACACAAGAGAGGTTTTTATGTGGATTATTTTAGTGTAACTTAGGGTAACGGTAGTAAGTTACCTAATTCTGCTAGTAGTACATAAAATGATAAGTAATTTGTATTCTATCAAATCTTATTTTAGGAAAATTTTTTTTTTTTTTTTTTTTTCCTTTCTTTTATTTTTTTACCTTTTCGAATTTCTTTCTTATTTAGTCTGAGCTTAAAAATATGGTAATATTTTAGGGCTAGTCTAGGAAAGGTACATTATCCCCGATTACAAAATTGCATCGGATTAATGTTATTATTATTTTTTTTTTTTATACAAGTCAAATTGAGAAAAGAAACGTTCTTTTTGTTTCCTCAGTATTTTTCAGAACTACTCATTAACATTTGTGAAAAAAAAAAAAAAAAAAAAAAAAAAAAAAAAAAAAAAAAGTAGTCTTCTCATATTGTTTGAAGGTTAACCTATTGTTTCTGTTTCTTATAGGGTATAGTAGTACATACATGGGATGGGAAATTCTATTATTTAAAAAAAGGAGGGAATTTTTTTCCAGAATGATAGGGGAAAAAATATAAAATAACATTCATTAATACATACGTATGTATAATAATAATTTCTGCACATGTGTAGCATAGGTGTGATGAACATACTTCTTAGTTTTAATATCCTAATCATATGACTATCTCACTTAGGGAAGTTCCCCGAATATATTAGAACTCGTTTCTGGTACAAAATATTATAAACGTAAATTTTTATTCTTAAAGGTAAATTCCAAGAATTAAGCGAGGTTTAAACTATCTCCTTACACATAAAAACAGGAAGAATTAATTTTTTTCCTGTTCCTTGGAAAGTGGCATTATGTTTAGTATGCTCATTTGGGAAAAGAGAAGATTAGACAAGAACGGGAGAAAAAAGAAAAAAAAAAAAAAAAAAAAAAAAAAAAAAAAACAAAGAAAAAAAAAAAAAAAAAAACAAAAAAAAAAAAAAAAAAAAAAAATGGAAAAAACAATAAAAAACCCAAAAAAAAAAAACAAAAAAAAAAAAAAAAAAAAAAAAAAAAAAAAAAAATTAAGAAGCGGGGGTTAAGAAACGTAACTTGAAAAAAAGGGGAAAATAAACTCTGTACTCTAGCCTCAAAGTCTACACTAAAAATAAATTTCTATCCGCTAAAAATGTATAAATAAAACTAAAATAGTAATAATGATAATAGTGGTAATTGTGGTAGTTGTGGTAATTGTGGTAATATAATAATTCCTTAATAAAATAGATACTAACAATATAGGAAAAAATCATAGAATTTCTAATATATATATATTTTTCTTGTTATCAATATGCTTCAAAATGAGGAACAGTTGCGTCTGTTCACTTTTCCTTCCATTGGAATAAATAAATATACGGATGTAATTTTATTTATGATTTTGTTTTGGCATTTTTTTTCTTTTTTCCTTCATATTTTATTCCTACTTTTGAACGACCTATAAAGGGAAAAAGTGGGTATGTTATATTAGTACATCATTTGTCAGAATTTTGAAATGTAGAAGCGCACACATACGTGTGTACGTACATTTAAGCATGTGGGAAAAGGGGCTTCATTTGTTTTATTTCATTTGTTTATTTATTTATTAGTTAATTATTTATTATTTATTAGTTAATTATTTATTAGGTAATTATTTATTATTTATTTACTTATTATTAATTTTTTTTTTAAGGGGTACACGCCCAAGGAGTAAATTTTTATTAGACCTTCCCATGTAATGCATAAATTTATGAACACAAATAAGAAGCATCATAACGTTCAAAAAATCTCATTTATGCTGACTCTGCATAATTATACACATGTTCGAGGCATACTTTATTTGTCAACTTTGGTATAAAATTTAAAAATCTCTTACTCAGACGCATATTTCGTGTAGCAAGACTTAATAGATGTGGCGATAGGAAGGAACTTTTTTTGCCATCCCAATTTTGCTAGCCCAATTTTGCTTCCCCCATTTTACTACCATCATTTTGCTTCCCCCATTTTGCTACTCCCATTTTGGTACGCCCCTTTTGCTAGTCTTTTTTTTTCCTTCCTCTCCTTGTTCAGCTTTAGTTTGAGCAGGTGTCTTTCATCATGAATTCTAAATTGGCAAAGAACAGAGGGGTTAAAATAAGAGTACATTTAGTGCGAACACAACGACTGAAGGTGTGTATAAATTTATGCAAAAATAGATAGATAGATAGATAGATAAATAGATAGATAAATAAATGAGCAAATCTAAAGTATACACCAATTTGAACATATAATATACACATGTTTTTCTACTGTCATTTAATTTTTACTTGTAAAAATCCTTCGTTTTTGAAAGAAGTTGCATTTCCTCTTTTAGTTTTTTCGGATGATCATTATTTATTTTGCTTTCGATTTCCCTGATGGAAAGACGATGATGATTATGATGATGAATAAGAGTTATAAATTTTTTCGTTGAGTGTTATGTGTTATTGTTTATAGATATCATGTCTATTCATGGGTAAGCCTCTATATCAACACACATATGCTTATATACACCCATTTGCATGAATATTGTACAGATGAAATGTCTATGCATACATATGGAGCTCATACTCTGGCAATTGCAAGGAGTCCTGGCGCCAATACAAAGAGTTGGAAGCGCAGGTTTTTTTTTTTAATTGAATTAATTTATTATTAAGATAAATAGATATGTTTTGATCATCCACAATTTTGGCACAAATAAAAATAGTGTCTCCTTTTATTATTTTTAAAAATAAATTGTCAAAAAAGTTAATGAAATTTATCCAATTGTTGAACACTTTATATACTGATATCCCTGATGTTATAATTTTATATGGATAATATGTATACTCAAATATGTTTTTATATATATCTTTAATATTTAAAACACATTTATTATTTTGTAAATATTTAAATAGATTTAAAGCAATATTTATAACACTATAATTATAATGGTCTTGTTTAAAAAAATAATTATAATAATTTGACTTGTTGCTGTACAAACTTTTAAACTTTAATATTTTATATTGTAAAGATGCGGGAAATCTTATATTTATATTTCGAATACATTTATACATGTCCTTTTTATTGTGAAATGTAGCATAGCATATGTTGTTGTTAATATATGGGTCGTTTCTGTTGCTTAAGCATCTTATTATTTTTAGCCTTCCATATTTGTTTAAGCTTTTTCTCAACCGTTCCTGGATATATTCATTAGTTTTGTTATTGGGAAGATTCGTAATTTCAATTGTGTTTTCTCCATATATGTACATGTATTCGTATCTATTGTGAGAATGTGGGGCGATAAAAGGTGGGTACAACATTGCATATAGCTGAATATATATATATATGTGTATATGTGTGTATATGTGCATGCGTGTGTGCTTCTCCTTTTTTCCTCAATTGCACATAACAGCATTGTTCACAATCGAAGACGTGCAGGGATGCTTGATGTACATGTGTTCACAAACTTAACATTTTTTTTTTTTTTCTTATCATCATGACGTTATTTAGAAAATAACATTTTTTTTTTTTTTTTTTTATTTGATTACCCAGACTTGGGTGTGTTGTATCTCCAGTCGATAAAGCTTTTTGAATTTTTAGAATACAATGGTTGATGAAACAAAGTGGTGTCTTTTTTTTTTTGTTTCTTTTTTTCAATGTAGCATTTTATTTTGCTTCCTCCTGCGTACTTATGAAAGAACCTTTTAAATATCATCATTCCTGAAATGAAATTGAATATTCTCAAAAGAAACTCTTCATGGCATTTAAGAATTTCCCGTTATACATGAACAAAACAAAAGGGGTGCTCTGTGTTTTTACACGTATGTTTCATCCTTCCTGCTCTCTTTTTATTTTTTTTATTTATTCATTTATTTTTATTCTATTCTGTTTTATTTTTATTTTTTTCACTCCAAAAATTAACTGCACTCAGTATAAACATCTCTCTATCGAGTTACACATTTAAAGCTAAAGTATTGCGTAGTAGTTTTGTGTTAATAAGGGCGGAATAAAAAAAAAAAAAAAAAAAAAAAAAAAAAAAAAAAAAAACTGTTTTTCGTGCTGAGTACTATTGACGTGTAGTTTTTACTGATCATAAAATAAAGGAAAGAATCACGATAGATCATTGTTGCTAGTAGTATTTTAAAATATAACCGTTTGTGACGCAGTTAAAAAAATGATTTGCACTTTTTCTCTTCTCGTAAAAAAATATCGAAGACCTTGTCGTGATTAAAAACAAAAATAAGCCAAGAATGGAAACCAAAAATTGATAAAAGGGACATGCAAAGGAGAGGGGGGGGGGCGCAATCAGCAAGGCAGATAAGTGAGGAAATAAATGTGGCAATAAATGTGGCAATAAATGTGGCAACAAATGAGGCAATAAATGAGGCAATAAATGAGGCAATAAATGAGGCAATAAATGAGGCAATAAATAATCCAATATATAAGGTAATAAATTTGTCATAAAAAATTCACGTGCGCAAAGACAGCACAAGGCAAAGGCGAAAAGCAAAAAATAAAAGGCGCTTGCATTAATATTTACATAGATACGCGAAAGCATGTGTATTTAAATTAAATAACTTATGTTGAAATATGTGTAAAAAAAAAAAAAAAAAATGAACTGACTTAAGAACGGATAAACGATATAACAAATATGTAGAAAAATGAAAAACCAATAAGGAGAAATAAAGAAAAAAGGAAAAAAAAAAAAAAAAAAAAAAAATAGGCCCTATCTTGTCTGCACACAGTTTGAATGAGGACTGTTTTTTTTTTTTTTTTTTTTTTTTTTTTATATTTTTTTTTATGCTATTCAAAAGGACAAGCTCTTGTAAAAGTAGAAATATATTAAGTCACATTTTTTGTCCATTTATAGAAAATAATTAGTAGTTTTAATAAAAATAAAAAGTATAGAATGGAAGGAAAAAGTAATTTTCCCAATTTTGAACGCTATAAAAAAATATATATATATATCATGATCAATTTTGACCTTCTGTGAAGCAGGTTTTTCTGGGCTTCTTGTTCATCAGGAGGATTAAAAACAATTTGAATTTGACAACATTTATATAGACACACATATATATGTACATTCACATGCTCATACATACGTGAATAAAATGGAAAAAGGCAACAAAAGGAAAATAAAAGATAACAACATGAACAAAGATGAGAACGAAACGAATGAAAAAAAGAAAAAGAAAAGTAAAGTGGAACCGAAATGTACAAATGAAATGTTTCATAATTGCCTGAACGTTCATAACAATGTGTTCATGAAATTTTTTAACGAAAATAAACGAAAATTTGAAAAAGTTGATAATATTGAAAACATGTATAGAAAGATAAAGACAAGTATTATTTCTCTAAACGTGTCAAATGTGTTAATGGAACACTATGTTTCTTTTATTTATTATGAAAAAAATAAAATCGATTTTCTTCTCCCAGAGTTGGATAGTATAATTAATTCGTCCAATATAGACGTGCTGAAGAATCTAAGTGATTTATCCTTTTACCCAATTTACAACGAAACAGTTAAAAATGAAGAGAAAAAAAAAAAAAAAAAAAAAAAAAAAAAAAGGAAATTTACACAAGCATGTAGTGATACCTGAATAGCTTTTAAAAATATGTGTACATATTTTTAAGGCAATATGTTCTAGTTTTAACTAAGAGTAAACTTTAAAATTACATTAGATTCCCAGTTATGAACTTTACTTTTATTGTATGCAAGAATGGGTATTTACGTGTATTGCAATTTACAATTATAAATCCACACCCAAAGAATTCACTAGTTCTGAGATATATTTCGCTTCACTGTAGTAATTATGAGAATTAATTTTTGTGCCTATTCTCCAAATTGCAGCAACGATTTGTAGTTTGCATATAATTGCACCATTACATTTTATTTCACTACAAATCATGTCGCTTCATTTTGTTTTATATCATTCCGATCGAAGCTGCGAAAAAGAATTATGGAATGGCTAGTTAAGGATCGAGGAAAAAGCGAAAATAACAATGAAGATGGCGATAATATGAACGTGTCTTATTGGTTTAGTCTGAACCTCCTTCTGACTTATATAATTTACAAAAATGACGAATACTCCAGTTTTTCTTCCTTGATTCATCTTAATTTATGCCAGGTATATCAATATATGGATAGACATAGACAGATGTATGTAAACCTGATATGTTGTTTAATATTGTAAGGTAGTTATATGAACACTACCGATACGACTATTAGTACAGTTGTGTTTTTCTCTTTGTCTCACATTCCATGTGAACCCCCCACGCACACAAATATATACATATACATATACACACGTATACACATATACATGATACAGTGGATGCAAAATGACAAAAGACGGTTACACTTTCGACTGTTTACACTAAAAGGAATTCTGAAGAGATTCCTGAATTGTTCCTTTTATTTCAATGATAAAGAAATAGCGAAGCTGAAAAAAGTGCAGGACGAGTGCACATTAAAAGGTATGATCTATTTTAAGCATAAAAAAAAGGGAGAAAAAAAACAAAATTACCTATGAGAAGTGACTATTAGATACAGACACAAATATATATGGTCTGAGAATATCCTATGAGACTTGTACACGAACTATGCATACAATGCATACGTGTGTTTCATTTACCCTTTGCATACATCACAATGTATATGCCTGATCTGTGTCTGTGCTCCATTCTGTACGCACACATGTGTGCATAGATATATATACATGTTAGCATATATTTTCCCCCTTGCTTGAAGAAAACGAATCGATGGCTTTAAAAACCATATTGATGATTCTACATGAAAGCGTTGAGTACCTAGATGTAAGCAACCTGGTTGACATAAATGACAAGAATTGTATTTTTGAATTGATTAAATTTTTTATTGAATTGGTAAAAAAGCCACTAATTCATTCAATTCATATACTATGTATTAATTACCTAATAAAAATTGTAAAAAAATGTTATGATTTGAGGCTGACTTATAATATTAATGTAGAATTATACGATATCGGGCCGCATGTTAACATTTTTGTCAAAATTGTGAATTTAATTTTTGCTAAAATTTTATTACTCCTAAAAGATACAAAAAATGAAGAAAGCACATATTGCATCGAAGAAATAAATAATATGAACAATTTAATTATTTTATTTTTTACGAATATTTTAAATAACTGTATCCGAATTATTATACCAGAAGTTTTATTTAATGATCAACTCAAGCATGATTACTTGTCTCGCAATGAAAGGTTGAACGACAGTATGGAAGTTAAAAATGTAGAATATCAAGTTGTGGCAAATGCATGTAAGAAGAGGAAAAATAAATCTCCTTAATATATGTACACTTGATATGTGCATACACAAAATATGTTTTCATTTGAGATATTAGAACAACTGCCCAATTGGGCATATTCTCATTATTCGGATAAGACACTTTGCAAAATTTGTTTAACAAAAAAAATTCCGATTATGACACATTTTTCCATTTTAAACGAAAATTATTCCTTCCCTCCCATTCTCTCTCCATTTATGTTATTCCATTTTATTCTATTTTATTTTGTTCTATTCTATTTTATTTTATTTTTGCAACTGCAGGCAATCCCGTGTTCTCTTTCATTGAGATATTGATAATTAACAACCATGATAGATATGAAAAGAATATATTCATTGATTTAATAATAGTATTAGTCAAGTTATGTAGAAAAATAGAAAATAAATATAACATAATGAAAATAATGTGCGACGAATTTAAGCTCTTTCTAAAGGGGGGTGACAGCAAGAAAAAAGACATGAATGATTTGGATAAAAATTATTTAAAAGTGCATAAAATTAGCAAGAAGAGAATCGATTCTAATGCAAGCTTTACTCTCTCAGATGAGTATAGTTCCTCCGTATATTCTGAATCGGATCAGGAGCACGAATGTGCTGAAAGGGGTGGAGAAGATGGAAGAGATGGAGCTGATGGAAGCGATGGGAGTGGTGGAGAACTTGATGGGAAGATGCGTAAAGAAGTGCTAGATGCCGGAGAAGCTAAAGAAAAAGGAAAAGAATTGAAAGAAAGTGAGAGAAAAGGTTATAATAAAGTAAATAGAGGAAGTCTGACGAACCGAATAAAGAATAAAAGAAAGACAGTTTTAGTAGTGGATCACAAAACATACTCCATTACATACGAATCAGCAATGGTTAGATATTTAAATATTTTGATAAAATATATGAATTGCGAAAAATATCAAATAAGGAATACTACACTGGATTTGTTCTTAGCCTTGATTAAGAAAAAAAAAACTAATAGAAATGAATCAATTTTTCAGAAATTATTTGAATTATTTTTAGAAAGATTAGAAGATCCTAACATGGTTGTAAAGGCAAAGGCAATTTCTATTTTAGTCATAATGACTAATAGGAAATACCATAGTAATTCACTTATTTATAAATTTATATTTAATAAGACAAAGGAAAAAATAAACATGCATAAAATTATATCAGCAAATATATTTAGTCATAGAAGTAACATCAGAAAATTAACCATACAATATATAGAGGCTATATTTGAAACATTAGTAGGGAAAAAATTAAATTATAAAATATTCTTGGTTTTTATTTCGAATTATATGTATTCTTTATCTCTAGATGCAATGTCTTCTGTGAGAAGACAGGTTTTATTAACTGTCAATAATTTTTTTATTATTAAAAGTGAGGATGTGTATATCACCAAGATGTGGATAGCCATCATTTTTGGGGCTATAACAGATATAGAAGAAACAATAAAAGATGAAACAATTTCAATTTTTTTAAACACGTTTTTAAAACCAGCATTTCAATGTTCACTTTTTAATCTAAGTGAAAATAAAATAAAACAAGTTTTAGACAAAAATAAGCTGACATATTTTAAGGCAAATAAACAGGTAAGTTCAGAACCCCCAAGTAGAGGAGTAGGAGGAGGAGGAAGAGGGGCACGCGTGAAAAATGGAAAAAAGATTTACGATGATGATCGTTATGGTAATGCGAATAATGATGGTGGTGATGATGATGGAGATGAAGATTATTGTGATTATTCAGACGAAACTATTGACAAGATTGCATTATCAACATCTACCAATGCAGACATAGTGAAGGATGTCACAAACGAAAAAGGGGATAGAGAAGAATGCGACAAAAATAATGAAGGGGTGTTACTTTTAATTGATACTTGGAAGACGTACTTTGAAAATGATATAAATAATTATTTTCTAACCATTTTAAAAACCATGACAAAGTATGATTTACAAAATTTTCATCTCATCATTTTTTTATTAAAGAGAAAGAAGAATAATACCCTCGAAGATTTTATCTGCCTTTTAAATTCTTTTATGTATAATTTGCGTTATTTTTCAATAAAAATGTGGAATATCTTTATTCTTGATTTTGTTATAGAATTATCCAGAGAATATCAAAAATACATAGACATTGAAAATGTTCTATTCCTCTTGAGTAGATGTTACAGAATATATCTCATGAGTACAGGTGACATGTACAATGCTGATGAGGTAATGCGAGGCAACGGGTTTGAAAATGGTAAAGGAGAAACAGTAGATCAATGTGAATGTGAAGAAGATGAGAAAAGTAAGGAAAATTCCAAAACAGACACACATGGATATCCATTAAAAGACGAATTCAATGATAACATCTTGTCGAAAGAAGACATGTTAGAAGAAATGAACACATGCAGTAAGGGAATTTTAAAGAATATCATGATGAAACTATTTACTATCGTTTATAATTTATTGGATAGCATTGATGAGCTGAATGAGGATTTGATGAAAAGAATGGAATACTCAATTTTACATTTCAAATGTCCTTTGTGCTTAATATATATAATTTTAAATATCTTAATTAAGAAGAAGAAGAAGGAGGAGGATGTGAAAGAATTTATTGATAAATTAAAATACAAAATATGTTTCTTTTTTGAAATAATAGAATCCATTCCTCACGATATGGTTTTTTGTAACATCTTAGTCACATTTATGTTTTTAATAAAGTATTTCAAGAAGGCCGACATGATGCCGTTTCTGATAACAGCTAGCCAAAAACTAAAAAAAATTCACAGTCATGGAATAAATGGTGTCGATAATGAAGATGATGGTGTTGGTGATGATGGTGTTAGTGATAATAATAGTAAGAATAATAATAGTGATAAAAATAAAAATAGTGATAACAATAAAAATTGTGAGAACAATAAAAATAGTGATAACAATAAAAATTGTGAGAACAATAAAAATTGTGAGAACAATAAAAATTGTGAGAACAATAAAAATTGTGAGAACAATATTTTTAACCATCATGATAGCAACATCGTTATGGTAAGGAACTGCATCTATTTAACACAAAGCGTTTTGTTAATAAACACGGGAGTAAACATTCGAAACGATCTCTTTTTAAATATAGAAAGAGAGTTAAAAAATAGCAAGACCTCTATGAATATACTAAACAATTTAATTATACTGACATATTACATGATTATAAATTTTGGTAGTTCGTGTAACAAATTTGTATTCATTCTTTTACGGTTTTTTAAACATGATAATTCTTTTATTAGATATTTGTCATTTTATATGATATCTAAATTAATATCAGAAGATTATGTAAAATTTAGTAACCATTTTTTTTTTGCTTTCTTGTACCTACTTGGAGACAAAAATGAAACGATTCGAAAACAATCTCTATCTGTTTTTAAGCACATACTTTTAATATATAATAAAACAAATTTGATAAATTATATTATAGAATTTATATTCGTTTTGAATAATTTTTACAATTTCAAACTTTGCAAACATTTAGCTAACATTGGTAATAACTATGAAATAAAAAATAAAAAAGACAGATATACAATTTATCACATTTTGTTGGAAAATCTTAATAATAATGAAAAGTTTTCATTACAACAGAAACTAATTAATGAATACCTAATTCAGTATGTTTATAATTATGATAACTTTTATTTTTCGGACGAGAATGTGAATGAGAAAAGAGGAAATAAACGAAATGTAATTCCATTAAATGATGAAGATAATGAAGGATCTGTTTTGCAAGATGTTCTAAATATCTTATCATCTAAATTAATGAAGATTAAAATTAAAAAAGATTTCTCTAAATTGGAAGAAAAAAATAAAATTATTAAAATTAGAAATGTAGAAAATAGTGTAAAAGTTCTTAATGATCTTATGAAAAATATTCTAAAAAAAAACACTCTCCCAATTTTATTATCCCTAAGAGCAATCATGCTAAAAGCAAAATCTTTTTTTTACAAGTACATGAATAATCTTATCATTTATTTATGTCTAGATTATAAGGATTCACTTGACGATCTTATCCCAGAAATACACACCAAAAATGAACTTCTCAACGATTTACAAAATTTTGTCTACGTGGATTTAATTCAGGTGAATACAGATCAAGATGATCCATTTAAACCAAATACAGAAATTGTAAACATCAATGTTAACTTTTTAGAATTATCTCAAAATCAGGTAATACAGCAGGACATCGCAAGGGAACATCAGAAAGAGATAGACAGAATAAGTGCCATGGATAACCAGTACAACGACAGTGCAAATGATTATGACGAGGTTCACAATGTGTTGCACGGGATTCACGACAACGTTGGCGTGTCTTCCAACAAAAGGAAAAAAGTTAAAAGGGGTGCTTAAGAGGGGTGCTTAAAAGGGGGTACTTAAAAGGGGGTACTTAAAAGGGGGCACTTAAAAGGGGGCACTTAAAAGGGGGGTACTTAAAAGGGGGTACTATAAAAAAGTCGAAAAATAAATAAGTGCAAAGTTTAGCAAAAAAAAAAAAAAAAAAAAGGTGAAATTTATGCCGCATAATTTGGAGCCACTTTAACAAAAATGGAAATATAATATTTCCCAGAGACATAAAAGTTGGCCAATCTTTTTCTTTTGACACATGCATGCCAGGAGTACGAGGAAATATGTGAAAGAACTTTTCTCCGTAGTTATATGCACTGCATAAAAAAAAAAAAATAAAGGATCATCTCCAAACTTTTCTTCAATGAGGGTGGGGGTATATTAATCTACATATGTTACTCGTTCAGACACGTGTTTTTCATTTCCAGATTAGACGGGTTTACTTTTTTTCTTGACCTCATTTGTGTTCAAAAACTTTAGATTGTTACTTGTAGAGGCGCATAATTTTTTGGCCATTTCCTCAATTTTGTCAATTTTAACTAATTTGCTTTTCTGTGAAAGAGGGGATGATGAAATGATGAGATGATGAAATGATGGAATGATACGCACACAATTTATACGAACATTTATGTATAAATGGATAAGAGCCGCATGAACTGAAGAACTCGTTGCGTAGCAGATCATGCTGTATATACTAACCTTTCTCAAACTTTTGACATCTATTTTGTCCTTACATTTTTTGGCCTTCTTTGACTTGTTTTTCCTTTCTGTTATTTTATTTTTCTTCACTTTAACTTTTAAGTTTTGCACCATTTTTTTTTTTTTTAGCTTCACTTTTTTTTTCACTTTTTTTTCATCCACTTTTTTATATTTTGCTTTCTTCCTTTTTTACCTTTTCACGTGGCCTCTTATGCTTCTCATATTTTTGTACATCCTTTAAGATGTATAGTTTGGAAACTGTTTTTTGCAATCTTGTAAGATTCTTCTCCTCGTATGGTAAACATGAAGATATGTAACGTTCGATCGGTTAAGAAGGAGAATTGGAAAATCGAGGTAGGCATGTCCCGTGATTATGCAAAAGGTTCCTGTGCTTTCATACATACATACATACGTTTGGGTAAAGCATATGTCCGAAGTTGAACGCAAAGTATGTGGGAAAAAATAAAAATAACAATGCAGGGATGCGTGTTTTACATATTTGCGGCAGAACGTGCTAGCCAAAATATATTAATAGCAAAAAAAAAATAAAATAAAATAAAATAAAACAATGAAGCGACAAAATAAATGATGTGATAAAATGATGTGATAAAATTATGTCATAAAATTACGTGATAAAATTATGTCATAAAATTACGTGATAAAATTACGTGATAAAATTATGTCATAAAATTACGTGATAAAATTACGTGATAAAATTATGTCATAAAATTACGTGATAAAATTACGTGATAAAATTATGTCATAAAATTACGTGATAAAATTATGTCATAAAGTTATGGATAAAATGATGTGATAAAATTATGAAGTAATAAAAAAAAAAATAAAATATAATTATGCACACGTAGGCGCAAAATGCCTGACAAAATATTTGCGGATCGAAAAACAGGAAATAAAAGGATGATCATGGAGGGGAAGAAGCAGGTAGCTAGGGACTGTGCATTTTTACATTATTTTTTAGAATAAGGACATTTTTATTTTATTTTGTGTTATTTTATTTTATGTTCTTTTCTTTTATTTATTTTTTTTTTATAATATTGACGAATTGCAAGGAATTAGAAAATGTTCATGGAACAATTCTTGCGATACGTGAGAATCTTTATATACACACTTCTACATGAGGAGAATCCTACATATATATTTAAATACAAGTATACATTCCAAACATTCTGTTGCAGTGGGCGAGAATTGGGCCACCACCATCCCTTTTCTCGTACATGAGTGAGACTATAATTATATACTTTTCCCGTTTAGAGTTTCCAGTTATTGAAAGGCTATAAAAATTATGAACGAGAAAATTCCTGATTTAATTGTTAAGCTTGAAAGAAAGGAAAAGGAGAGGTTAATAAGAAAAAGAAAAAAAAACATTAGCAAGAAGATATACAACAGAAGCAACTATAGCTTTATATATTTTCTTTTTTTATATAATGAAAATAACATAGTTGAGATCACAACGAATAATTTTGATGTTCTAAGAGGCTTAATTATCGAAATAAAAAAATACACGAACAATAACAAATTGAAAGGAATTATATTAACAAATGTCATCAAAAATAACCAATTTGGTGACAAATATACTTTTAAAAAGGTATATATTTCTTTGTCAAATATTATCACGTGCATGCCTGTTGTTCTTACTAATGGTAATGCAAATGTATCAATTAAAAGCAAATCAATTTCGAATGTTATTATCCATGGTTATAAAAATTTAATGCTCAATGAGATATATGAAAAGTTTAAAAAAATTGGGGGGTAGACCAATAAATGTTGAAAGCAAATGAACAGAAGCGGCCAAATCGGACAGGCATGCACGGAAAGGCGCTCAAAATGGAATAAACTACAGAACCGTTAAAACATGAAACAGTACTAAATTATGGAGATTCTTATAAATAGACATATATATATATATAGATATAGATATATATAGATATATATATATAGATATACACATTTACGACAGTCACGAGATGTTTAGAAATCTACGTTACCAAACGATTTTAATGCAAAAAATAAAAAAAATAAAATAACCGAATCATATGCCAAGACAGATTTATACATTAAAATTAATATGTCTTATGGTAACACAGGTAATCCAAATTAATCTTTTAAAAATTTATATAAAATTTTTATGACTGACAAGATAAAAATTATTTAACAAATTCATCCATAGACCTAGTACCATGTATTTATAAACATTTTTCCGAAAAATAACCCTCTCTTTTACTCCCCAAAAAAAAGAAAAAAAGGTCAGGGAAAGTAGTAAAAAAAAAAAAAAAAAAAAAAAAAAAAACTGTAAAATAATAGGAAAAAATACATGAACAATATAATTTAAAAAAAAATGTAGTCTTATAGCAAATTCAAAGAAATAAAAAAATGCAAAATACGAACCTTTTAATTGCAAACAAGAAATGGTGAATAAAAACACAAAAACATGAAATATAGAATAGAAGACTTGATATTAAGATATTTAAGAATGCCATAAAGAACAATACTAATTTTATCGCCTTTATATCGCTTTCATTTTCATTGATATAGTCACAATGTAGAATAATTTAAACCGGTGCTTACATTATTACCCCTATTGATATTGAACCAAATTGGAATAGTTTATAGGAGAAAATGACATTTCATCATAAATGTTTTGGAAGAATAAAAAGTTTTCGTTTTGTTATATTTTATACGTATATGTATATACGTGTAAACATTCCCTCTTTCTTTTTTTTTTTTTTTTTTTTTTTTGATGTTTCGTACCAGTTTGGGGCACACCTATATTACACTTGTCACTTTTCCCATCATGAGACATAACAACACGTTCCACAAATAGCGATAAGAGCAAAGGTCCTTCTCCGCTGCATTAAAAAATTTGCTTTTAATTCTGCAAGTATATGCTCGCTTTAGGAATCTCAAATGTTTTCCCATTTTTTGGAAATTATACGTAAAAAAATTATTTTATTTTTACAATTTCTGCCCTTTTTCCGTTTTTCCGTTTTTCCGTTTTTGCCGTTTTTGCAGTTTTTGCAATTTTTACAACTTTTATAATATATTTTTTTTCTCCAATTTAAAAAAAAAAGTTTAAAGATTAATAAAAAAAAAAAAAAAAAAAAAAATGGGAGGGAAGAACACTTCATTCAAGAATTAACATATGTGTATTAACAAGTATGTAGACACGCATACATATTTAAGCTTATGGAGAAAGGTGAAACGTTATTTATAAATTTGTTGATTTCGCCTTTTCCACAATGTCTTTTGCATTTTCTTCAGGTTTATAATTTGGCAAACCCATTGACTTTGATGTATTTTATTTAAAAGGTAAAAAGAAATTATTATAAAAAAAATACATATACATATACATATATATATATATATATATATATATATATATATATATAATAAAATAATAAATAAATACGTAATGACAATAAAAAGACAGTTTTTCTTCCGCTGTTTGGATGCTCACGTATCAGCATTTTCATAAGATGAAGGGAAATATTGCTTTTCTGTTTCTATGAAAAGGGGAAATAGCGCATGAGCTGGAGATTGGAACACTTGTATGGGTTATCAATCTTTTAGACACGTATGCTTCATACATGCGTTTAGGGTATGTTCATTCAAGTAATTCACGTATGCATTTTCAACACAGTTTTGTATATGCATTTTTTTACTTGGGATAATTAGGAAATTCTCTCTTGTAATTATTATGTTTTTTTAATGCCCAAATTGCCATCTGCGTTGTAGCAACTATGCTGAAAAGATAGCCTGCAAAAAAAAAAAAAAATTTCAAAATAAAAATAAAAAATGAAAATATGTGCCTCAGAAGCAATTCAATATAGTGTTGTACATGTTTAAGACTCATTTGTTAACTTTGAGACATGGAACATTTCTGCTTGTTATAAATGAAAATTTCCTTTTCTTTACCGGTTAATGTATTTATTATTAGTGCAAATATGATCCATATTAACGATTCATAAAAATAATTTGCACATGAAATGTAACTGAAGCCATATCCGTGTGGTATTCCTCTGTTTTTGGTACCTTCAAAAGGGATGTGTGTATGTGGGGGAGTAACATGAGATTATGTAACTATGTCGTGATTAAAGAAGTAATGTAATATGAGACGTACATAGGGATAAGAAACACACGTATTCATTTCAAAAGTCTACTAAGAAAATAATATGAACATGAGGGAATAACCCACAATTATACATAAATTCATACGGTTCCATGTTACAAACATCTCTAAAATGATTACACAATTGAATGTCTTACCTCTTGGTCTTAAATTTCTTAATATCAAGTGGCACTTTAAATTTAGAAATTCCAAAATCTACATAAAGGGGAAATATAAAAGTATAAATTTATGAACGTTCATACATTTTTTTTTTTTTTTTTTACTCCCGCTTCTTATGACATATTTAAGAGCACATTTAACTACATAATATAAGTTAACAAAAAAAAAAAAAAAAAAAATCTTCTTATATATTCTGCACGTGTGAACGAAATCTTACTAATAAGACAATAAAAATAGAATAGACTATGGCTGGTTTTGTTTCTATACAGTGTGGCTTATACAAGGGGTGAAAGAGGTAATAGCCAATATTTACGCCACATAATACCCTAAAAAGGAGAATGTACCAGGAGGAGGGGGGGGGGAGAATTCGAAATGAAGGGTAAAATATATGTATATATATACATACATATATATACATATACATATATACATACATATACATATATACATACATATACATATATACATACATATACATATATACATACATATACATACATATATATACATATATACATACATATACATACATATATATACATATATACATACATATACATACATATATACATACATATACATACATATATATATATGTGCACAGGGGGAAATGATTTTATTATATACAGGGACGGGCATCGTAGAGCGCTACAAAGGTAACAGGGGAAAATGATACACCTCTTGCATTTACTGCAAAGTAGTGTAACTTATCATGCAATGGGGGAAATTTACCAGTAGTGGCCACAATTTATAGGAACCCTAGTTATTGGCATAGTGGCATTGCTAAATCGATGCACAAACATAGATTCAAATTCTCTTTTCAAAAAATGGAATAACAAAAACCATAGGGATAAGCTGCATTCAGTTTTTGTAAACAAAAAAAAAAAAAAAAAAAAAAAGAAAGAAAGGGAAAAAGAAAGGGGAATATACAAATTTGTAATCAATTTTCGATGATGAACAGGAATTAATATATCCTTCATGTATTTCCAAAAAAAACAGGAGGTATAAATATACACAAGTATAATCTACATCTTGTGCACAAGCTTACATTTGAATAATGTTTTTATTTTTATTCGCTTGGGGATAAATATATTTGTCACAAAAATAAAAAAAAGGAAATATAAAAATTGGCCCCAGATATTCTATCACGTAAACTAGTCGCCATGATATCTGTACACCTATAGAGGGGAATTGTGGGATGTCTAATAAAGATTGAGACATTGTAAGAGTTTAGTTTAAAATGTCTCTACTTGAGAAAACACTTCAATAAGCACTCGAGAATCTATATGTGAGTGCATGAATGTGCATTGAATGGCCACATGTGCACATAGTCGAAGGCGCCCACCAAGATCCTTAAATATCAATATGTCACTATCTTTTATTCCATTTTCATTGAATGTTCCACTTTTTAGAGTTTTCCCTGCCGCTATAAAAAAAAATAAATAAAATAAAAGTGTAAGACCTTTTTGAATAGTAGTATCGCCATAACATTTTCGATTGTGCATTTTCTGTGATCATAGAAAAAGTTCAGTGACAAGTTTTTTCTCCATCCGAGTTCTCGATTGTATACATATATATGTATATATAATAATACTCACAAATAACGTTCACATATGTTCACGTTCCTGTTTGGGGCATATAACCCCATTTCCATTTCTCAACATTTATAATATATATTCCCTGCACCCTCCGCATGTAAGCATACATATATATATATATATATATATATATTTTTTTTTTTTTGTGCATAAAAATTATACCACTGTCTAAATTCCACTTCTGCCTCTCGGGGTAGTAATGATCTGAAAATAAAACGGAGGAAAAACGTTTTTCATATGAACTGTTTTTTTTTTTTTTTTCTCCTCCCTATTTATGCTGGTGTCGGGCATGCAACATGTACTGTGCCATATGTGGCGCACCAAACACGGTATTATATGAGAAACACATAACACTTGAATGTGTGTTCATCAATAAGTAATGATTTTCTTCTATGGTTCTCTTACACTTCTTATAATATATTTCCTTGAACTGGTCAATGGTGGTTGATGGGCTTAAGTCAAAGCAGTCTATAAATTTCCCGTTCCTCTTTTTCAAAATAACTTTCATTTTTTTTTTTTTTTTTTTTTTTTTTTTTTTTCCTCTTTATGTCAATTTTTGTTTGTTCTTAAACCAGTTGTAACTAAAGTTATATTCTATATTTGAGTTTTATTAATTACAATTCTGTGATTATTATTCATATATTTATCACACATCACGGGTATTATCCTTTCAAACAGAATAAAACAAGTGCCGATTCTTTAAATTTCGTGTTGTGCATGGCGCCGTGCATATCGCTGAATATCTGTTGTTAAGTACTTTTCACACAAATATACATATGTGTATTTATATAAGTATATCAAAACCAAAAAACCCCGTGTTGCAGGAAAATTGAAAAACGATATACACAATAGTATGCGCGCTTATGGCTCACTTACAGCTTACACAAACAAAAGTGAATTTATTTATGCACATTTACGAACACATGTTTGCATATGATTGTTCATATATTCATGTGTATGCTAGTTCATATGTGTTTTCTAATAACTATACCGCTTATGCGTGTGCCTCTTATATGTGTGGTCTTCAAGTATGTGCTACTTATGTGTATATTTTTACTATACATACATTGGAGAAAAAAAAAAAAATGTAAAAAAAAATGCTGTAAGCTTCAAGCACAAATAGTTTACCCTTGTTATATGTGCTTTTCTCACGTCAACAAATGTTATAGCATTTTTTTTTTTTTTCCGTTTTTGACACGATAAATGTTAAAGCTCTTTTATTTTATTTTTTTTTTTTTTTCTGTTTTTGTTCTTTATTTAATCACCTTATATGTTTCAATAATCAATATTTTTTATGACACCTTAGTCATTGCATCCTTTTTACGACATATTGTTATGCATATTTATGTACATATATATGAATATTCATTCGTGACACATTTATGTTTCATGCTACTACTTTACTAACTGTGGTAACCTCTTGCCCTCTTTTAGTTTTAATTTTAACTTTGTTTTGCTTTATTTTGCTTTGTTTTGCTTTACTTTGATTTATTTTATTATTTTATTTATTTATTTTTTTTTTTTCTTTATTGCACTTTTTAATTTGAACAGAAAAAAAAAAAAAAAAAAAAATTGTGTAATGTTTAGCCTTGGATAAGAAATCAGATCTCACATTTGCATGCGTACACAAATTTTGTGTTATGACATATTTCACGTTTTGGGAAATAATAATAAAATGGGGAACGGAAAAGAAGGTTAGTTCTTGAAAAAGCATAAAGGAATACAGTCATTTATTTAGCGATCCATTGCACTGCTCAAGTAGTGGTAAGGTAAGTAGCATTACACAAGTAACACATTCGAATCACTGCCTCTCGCAAGCAATAAATTTCACATATTAAAAAGAAAAAAAAAAGAGAGGGTAGGAGAGAAGAAAAAAAAAAAAAAAAAAAGGAACTTATTTGATCAACCATGTATAAAAACAAATATATCAAGATTCGGCATATTCTGAATCATTTCATGTCTTCCTCAAACGTGAAGTACAAATTTTGGGTTTCAGAACTTTTATATAATTTTAGAGAAAGAGTTATATTTGCCTTGTATTCATTTTGGTAACCAGTCCTCTGACCTGTTGGTCAACTTGTCTTCTACCCGCTCTTGTTTGCCTTTTATTCTTGTATTACCTTTCCTGAATTGTAATTTAAGATGACGATTTCTTGAAAATATTTATTTTTTCCTTGCTTATTAAATTGGTGGCATTCATATATATTACAAATGTAAAAAATGGGTAACATCTCATTCATTGTAATTTTTAACACCACTATTAATTTATATATTAAAGTTAAAAAAAAAAAAAAAAAAAAAAAAAAAAAAACACTTTAGATAATCTCCATTCTTAAAATATACATTTGCATAATGTTTTTTTTTTTTTTCCCTATTCCCTGCCACTTAAATTCGTGATGATTTTTATTTACGGCAAGGTGAAAGACAAATGGACATGAATAAAAGGTAACAAGAAGCTGAAACGTGTAATTCATATTCTTGTGAATATTTTAAAATCTTCATTTAAAGAAGTATATAATATTTACTTTATATCTTTTAAGCAATTACAATCCTGTTCTAGTAAAATCGCTATTGTACCTTAATACATGACATTATATTTGCATGGGAATGGAATTGGAAATGCATTTAATGCATTATGCAAATGTATTAACATGGCTAATGAGGCACGAAAGGGGAAAAAAAAAAAAAAAAATACAACATTTTTCTTTCGTAAAATTGGATTATTTATTTATTTGTTTAACATTACATTTTTTTTTTTTTTTTATATTATAGCACATTTTGACATATTAATATGTGGAAATTTTGTGGATGAAAAAGTGCAGAATACCTGTACGAGTGCTCATTCGTCCTTACACATGTAGGCATTCAAATAAAAAATAATGTAACGCAAAAATAAAAAAAAAAAAAAAAAAAAAAAAACATACACACTTTTTTTTTTTATGTCTTCTTATGTCTCCCTTTTGTGCAACTTTCCTTTGTCTTAATTTCGTTCATGAAAAATCAAAATTTTAATTCATAAGGAGAAAACAGGAAATCGCCTATAAAATGCATAAACATGCGCAAAGTCGAAAAAATGGGACGTTCGCAGGGAAATGATAAAATTTGGGGTATATTTAATACGAAGCAATTTAAAGGATTCACTATGATAACACAAACTTATGATGACATCATATTTTTAAATATGCAAAAACGACAGATTTTACATGGAAATAATATTTTACACGGAAATTATTTCTACACTTCCATAAGGATACTTACTAGTGCTGTTATAAAGGTACATATAAAACGTAAAGTCGTTTCATGTTGAAAGTGTAATATATAATTTACGTAATTATGTGAGTGTACGTTAAATCAAAAAAAGGATAAAGGTGAATTGTAATTATTTTCACAAGAGGTAACTTTTTTTCTTTTCTTTTTTTTCCAGGTTTAACTTTAGAATTGGAGTCTTTTTTTCGAAGGTCTCCTTTACGCAGCATACATATGATTGTACATGTCTATGCTTATGTATGTGTCTACGAATAAGTGTACTATTCTTATGCATATACAATATATGTATAAATGTATATGCATATGTAAAACATAAAAAAATCATACATATTCTACGTACACATTAACATACAAGTGTTACACAAAAAAGAACAATTATTTGCCTGAACAGAAAGTTTTTTTTTTTTTTTTTTTTTTTTTTTTTTTTTTTTAAAAAAAATCTTATATGACATTATTTGTTTCATAGTTAGATGATCGTAAGAAATTTGGCTTACATAGTAAATGCTTTATGCACCTCATAAACCCGCGCAATTTTTTTTTTGGCCATTTATTTAATAAAATAAGAAGGTAAAAAAAAAAAAAAAAAAAAAAAAATGTAAAAGAGGGAAATGAACAAGAACATAACAGAATAAATATAAATTGCTTCAGTATGCGTATCATAACCTTAGAAAAAATGGGAAAATTCTGTTAACGTGTATAACATTTCATTTTTTTTTTTTTTTTTTTATTTTCCCTACTTTGTAAAAACGTTTTTTACACATGTGTAAGCATATATTGTGTATATATATATACATACACATATGCATATATATGCTGTAAACGAATGAACATATTTTAATTCCTTTTCTTTTTTTTTTTGGAGTAAGCAAAGGGGAAATTTTTAATTTATAATTAAATTGTGTAATTGTGCATACATAAGCGCTTTTTTTTGGTTCTAAGTGGGGAATACATCATTGTGTATATAATGCGAAGTATTTTCCATATGTTATATATACATGCTTATGTATTTGTACTTTATTTATTTTATTATTTTACCATTTTATTTATTTATTTATTTTTTTTTTTTTTTTTTTTGAGTGTAATGATTTTGAAACACCATGCTTTCCCCCCTTTTCCTCCAGTTATTAATCATTAATTTTTAATTACCTTCGTCTGCTTCTCTTATGGTGATGTTTATAATACAGAAATAAGGGGAGCAATAAAAAATAATAATGATAAAATATGGTGGATAATGAATATCATAATGTTCGTAATACATCAAGCGAAATAAATTTATTGGACCATTTAGGTAATTAAAAAAAAAAAAAAAAAAAAAAAAAAAGCAATAGTAACAGTAACAGTAATAGTAACAATTTTGCGAATTTCCACTTAACGAATGAGTATACAAATTTAAAAAGCGCAAATCAGGGAGGAAGCAAAAAAAGACAGATGCATGCAAAGGGAAACATCACAGAACAAGAGCAACGCACGTTGCACTTTAGGGAACGAGTTATATAATGCTTCCATGAATGAATAAAAACCACATTTTACGAGAGGAAAATTCATTAATTCGTTTTTTTTTTTTTTAAATTTATTTTGTTTTATTTTATTATACACATTGTATCATGTCACCTGTATATATTTTCATTCCCGTATTTGTGCAAACAGATGAAAAAGGATTTAACTTAAATCCCTACGAGGACACAAAGACCAAGACAAATGAAATTAATGATAGCACTGGGAAACATACATCCGAAATGAAAAGAAACACATCGAGGAGTGGAAGCATTAACTTATATAACAACATAACTGAAAGTCTTTCAAAATTAAAAACGATAATAAAATATGATCAGCAAGATGATGTGAATAATGGAGGAGAGATGCAAGAGAAGGAAATAAATGAAGCAGGATGCAGCAAACCAATTAAAGACAGTCCTCAAAATACAACTAAGATTTCGTTCTTGGATAAGAAAAAAATTATAGATGATGATTCTTCTCACATAGAAAAAAAAGAAAAGAGAATGAACAAAACGAGTAACAAGGAAAGGGAAATGCTAAGAAGGATAGCGAAGGCCAATTCATTAAAAAAAATAGAAAAAAATATAAATCTTTTGCTGAAATCAGATGATGAAGAGAAATCGGATGAGGAGGATTACGATAGAGTTCACGCCGATGTGACGCACAGTACCCACGAAAATATGGGGAAGGATCAAATAGACATGTCTCTGATGTCTTCAGACGATCTTAAAAAGGAATTTAGTTTTTATTCTCTGAGTGAAAAGAATAGTCTCCATAAATTTTCTCTTCAAAATAACGACTTGCTGGATATGAGCGGAATTTCACAAATATCGAACATGTCAAATGTGTCAAACTTCACAAAACAGCTAAAACACAAAGACGTAGCAATAAATGATAGCAGCTCTTCAGTGAGCTCTTTTACATTTAATGGAAATGCAAGTAATTTTATAGCAAGGGAACTGATTGGAGAAGAGGAGCATGAAATAAATCCAATTATTAACATGAGCAATGATAATTGTGTAAAAAATTATAATAAAATCATCGGGGGTGCAACAAATGATATGGAAAAGAGCATACTGAATAAAAAAAAAAAATCAGATATATATATAGGCATAGACAATAATAGTAATAATAGTGGTACGTATTATGAAAACAGTTTAAAAAGTAATAGGAGCAATTTAGGAACTAGTCGTCAGAATACCTTAGATGAAAGTCATAGAACATATTTTGGTAGTGGAGATTATTTTGATCCAAATTCAAGTCAGACGAAGGTAGCTAAAAATACGTTACATATTCAGGAACTTTTACATAAAAAGAATTCAGAACTGGATGAATCGCTTTATAATCAAAAATTCAGTAAAATAAACTACAGCAATAACTCCAGTTGGTTAAAAAATAAGGAAACAAGTTTTCCAGAAAATAGTCAAAAAGATATATATAAAAATTATATCAATCTGAATAGTAGTAACAGTTTGGGTAAAGTAATTCTACCGAATAATGGGAATGATTTGGATCTGTCGTTTTCTTACATGAATGTAAAATTGGGGGAAGACATAACAAATGAACATGTAAAAACCAAAAAGGTAGATGAAAAAGGGAAAGAAAACTTACACTACATGCCAAACATCGATTTTGATAATAACATTTTTAAGAATTACAACAAAGAAAAAAAATTAAAAGAGGATAAAACTTGTAACAACAATTTGGAAAAAAATTTATTTACTGAGGACCGAATGATGAATGTACACACCCATGATGGTTCATCTGATGATGTTCTATTGAAAGATGAAAAGAATGCCACGCATCCTATTAGTGAAGATGATGTAAATAGAAAAAATGTTAACGAAATTTACAAAAAAATAAATTCTATTTCCTTGCTAAATGATCTTAGTTTAAACAAATTGGAGAGTCTAAATAGTAGTATTATGGATATGTATATAAAAAATAACCAAGATAATAAATTTCTCGATGATGTAATTTTGGATGATAGTATTTTTATTAAATCTAGTAGTCTTCACAAGGAAGAAATAGATCTGAATATGAACATCCCCCATGTGGATATACCTAATGATGATTATAAAAATAAGTTCTCTTTTCCATCTGATTTAGATTCAGCGGATAGTATTTTTAAAATTTCCCTTAGTTGTAATGAAGTGATTCTTCCGAACCACCAAATTGGGGTTCTAAAAAATGAACATGTGCAAAATGGTGTACATTTAGGAAGTAGCCGATGCAGAAAAAAAGACACAAATCTTTTGGATGATAAACAATTCAATGGTGTAGGAGAAAAGTCAACATGTGATGAACCCTCTGGAGAGGTACCACGACGAAGAGGTGCTTCAAACAGCTATTCGAAGGAAAGATGTTGCAACAAAAAGGATGGAACCTTAGATAACCATTTGGATAGAAGTCAACTGGACAGAATCGATTTGGATAGAAGTAAACTGGACAGAATCGATTTGGATAGAAAACAACTAGACAGAATCGATTTGGATAGAAGTAAACTGGACAGAATCGATTTGGATAGAAGTCAACTGGACAGAATCGATTTGGATAGAAACCAACTGGACAGAATCGATTTGGATAGAAGTAAACTGGACAGAATCGATTTGGATAGAAGTCAACTGGACAGAATCGATTTGGATAGAAACCAACTGGACAGAATCGATTTGGATAGAAGTCAACTGGACAGAATCGATTTGGATAGAAGCCAAATGAACAGAATCGATTTGGATAAAAGCCAACTGAACAGATGTGAATTGAGTAAAAGCAAACTGAACAGACAGAAAACTTCGCCCTTGGTAGATAAAAATGATTTGCTAAAAAATATATCTAACCCAAAATGCAGTTATAACAATGATACAGAATCAAGGAAAGCGAAAACTTCCATTTTGTATAAAATCCCCCAATATACCAGTGATCTAGAAATCAGTGGAAGAGACAAATTTGTGAATATCATCAGTCGATCTTCTCCTAACAAAACAGATATTATAAAACATTTTCCAAAATATGAAACACATACTTATGGTGATAAATTAGGGACAAATGAGTTGGAAAATTGGAAAACATTATTTTTTAACAATAAATTTTCTGACAAACTCAAGATATTTCGTAACGCCCCATGTAGAAATAGCGGATTAAACGAATCATCAAGTCAGAATTTAATAGATGATCACTTGAAAATGGAGGATTCTTTAAATTATATCAATCAAAATAATTCCACTAAAAATGTTGTTAACACTTATCCTCATGTGATGAAGATGAAGAAAGAGGATCTTATGAATCCATTAAATTCATCAACATCTGTTCCACCACATGATGATAAATCCAGGAATGCAATCCAACATCACAATAAGAGGAGTACAGCCATGGGAGCAATCAGGAGAAAAAGAACCATAAGTGATTGTGAAGAGGAAAATACTAGAGCGGATATGTTCAATTCCATTGACGAGCATAGAAACGAAGGGAATCTGAATCACGATAGCAGAAGAAGTGAATTATATGAAAATAGTACATATGACTCGACGAAGGAAAAATGTACTAATATAACTAACGTCGATGTGAGAGAGAAAAACTTGTTCATTAGTCGAAGCAAAAGTAAAAGTAGTAAAAATGAATGGGGAGAAATTGAGAATGTTGAGTGCAACGAGGAACAGAGTGAAAGAGACATAGTGAGAGAAGGACAAGTTATTCCGAAAGACATGGTGCTGCTGGCCAATTCGAAGAAAGCAAATGAGGGTATAAACGGGATAAGGGGTGCACACGAGGTTAGGAGTAGAAGTAGGAGTGGAAGTAAAAGCAAAAGCAGAAGTAAAAGCAGAAGCAGAAGCAACAGTCAAAGCAGCGGTAGAAGCTCGAGGAACAATTTCGAACTCCCCAATGAAGGGGTCGATAAAAGCTCAAAGAACAACAGCAGAATGAAGAGCTGCATAAGTGAAAGTGTCAATCAAGTTGGAAATCTCATTTCTGAAAGTACTAGCTGCATTGAGCACATGAACGAAAGTAAAATTAACGAATCAACTTTTTCAAAACGATTTACTAATGACAAGGGAACCAGAAGAGTATCTAATTTGGAAATCTCGAATAGAAGAGAAATTGAAGGAAATGAAAATAAACATGGTTCAAATAAGAGCAAGGGTAATTTGGAGGATTACTTAGTTACAGAAATGAGAGAAAATAAAAATATTGAAGGAATGAACTATTTATCACATCAGACTCAGGATAATACAATTAAGCACAGCAATATGACTAGCATGCCAGACATACTAAACTTTGACGTAGATAACAACTCTGCCGTTTTTTTTTTTGATAACATACATAATTCATCAGAGTATGATTCAATACCTAAGCCTTTGCACAGTTCATACTTTACTAATAAGCGAAAATTTTCTGATACTATAAATGAAGTGACCAGAACAGGTAGCCAAATGCTGAATGAAAAACTTGTTTTTTCTAAGGGAAAAACTGGGACAGGATCTCAGACAATGCCCATTATAGAAATGCACAATTTTACCACTCCTTTTAGCATGTATGGAAAAACAAATAATGACAATAATCATAATGAAAATAAATTTGAAAGGGATATAACACTTCACTACACAATACAAAGAAAGATGAGTGATGAAGGAATTTTAGAAAAAAATGCACTTTTAGCGAATCAGTCCAATTCTTGGAATGACTTAACATTAAATGAAAAAGAAAAAACTCTCTCTATCGATCCAAGTGGGATGATAAATCAAAGAAGCAATTTTATGAACGATCCTGTAGTTAAGGAGTATGATTATAACGACAAATGTAACAACACTGAGAGTATTATCAGAAATGAAGAATTACAGAAAAAAACAGGTCATGTTGATAAAAATTTTCCGCTTCATATTTTCAGCCAGCCGAGCGGAACACTTACATATACACAAAATGACAGAAAAGAAAAGAATGAAAAAGGGACAACAAAAACTAATATACCAAGTGAGTTTAGTAACGATATATTAGAAACGTGTAGCACCAGTTACACTTTTGAAAAAAATGAAAAGAAATTTGAGCAGAAATGTCAAACAGAAAAATCTGATGCATACATTTTTCAAGGGAAGAATAAAATAAGAGACCCTATATATTCAGTTAAGGAAAAAATGGAAACAAAGTATGATTCGATAGATATACTAGACATGATATCAGGAAATAGAAATACATGTAAAGGAATTGCACCAAATAATGATGCAGAAAAAAAAGAATTTACTAAATGTTATGATAAAAGAGATAATTCATTTTTGGTACATGATGAGACAAACAATAGAATGGTCACATCATGTACTGATGAAATTGGGAAAACATTTTTTGGATCACAAAAAGGATGTAATATTTATACAGAGAAAAAATTTAGCACAACTGATTTTATCTCTCCTAGTATAGTTGGTTGTATGAAGGACGAACACATTGATATGAAGAATCACCATGAGTACACTGAGTATGATAAGACCAACTTTTCCAAGAATTTCAATGTAAATATGTACTCTCGGAATGGTGCTAATTGTAACGACAATTTTATTGACGATCGTTTGTACAATAAACCAAGTGAGAATAATAAAATAGTGGATGTCTCGAGGGAGAAGATTGTAGAATATGTGGGAGAGGCAAATCCTGAGAACAGCAACAAATGGAATGTATACTACAATCGGAGTGGAGATAACAAATGTGCAGATAATCATTGTGCAAGCACGAACAGATTTAATGATCGCGAACAAAATTATGCAAGACAGAGTATAAACGGCCGTGCATATACTGTTATGGAATATGAAAATTATTTAGATAATCTCATGGAGGATAGAAACAAGTCCAACAAAGGTAATATTCATGATTATCACTATGATAAGGATTTCAGTTTGGGTAAACGGGAAGATCATTCATATTGGAGTGATTACAATTCTCATTTGATTAATAATGAAGAGCGTTGTGGAATCAATGAATATAATGAAGGTTCATGTCTCAATTCTATTAAGACACAGAAGGAGGCACATCATAAGAGCGACGTTTGCAGCGGGAGAGACATGCACTATAGGAGAGACAAAGGAAAAGACACCATTCTGAATTTCACTGAGATAAATACTAGACAACAAGAAAATGATGATGATAATTTTCAAACAAAACAGAACTCACTAAATGGAAAATTTTTGTATGAAAAGCTGGAACCCTCAGATATGCTTCAGTCGCATGGTATAAACAATCCAAAGGAGGAAGTTACAAAATTGAATGCACATCTAAGCAGAGACGAAAAAGAAGTTCATTCATGTGACATTCCTACTAGGGAAGAAGCCGCTTATGGCAGCAGAAAAGACAGTGTATTGCACAAGGTTAACGAGAAAATAACCATGTCCAATTTTTCACGAGATCGAGCTCATTCTACATATGTTGAGCATCAGAAAGGGAGAAGCAGATGTGAAGATCAGAGAGAAAGAGGCAGGTGTGAAGATCAGAGAGAAAGAAACACATATGCAGATGAAGAATTTTCAAAAAAACAGCTAACACAGGATTATGCGAACGATAAAAGTGAAAATAGAGATGCAAATTATTCTTTCAAACTAATGGAAAAAGGAGGGAATTCCACAAGAAGGAGGAACGTAGAAAACAATACATCGAATCTTTATCAGTTAAAAGAAAAAGAAGGAATCGAATCAGCTATGTTCCAACAAAAGTACAGTAAAAACGTCTCACGATATCATGAAGACACGAGTAATGAACAGACATATCATACTAATAAATCTTTTCAAAATGATAATCCAAACTTTGGCCATTTCGACGAAATAATGAGAAAACAAGGATATGTGAATAGCTGCATGGAAGGTAATAATAGAGAAAGACACGTCTCTAATAGGAGGCTTGAAATAAGAGAAACTTTGCACAAACATGAGTCTGGAAAATTGACTGGAGAGTTTGCTGGAGAGTTTGCTGGAGAGGTAGCTGAAGAATTGACTGGAAAATTGACTGGAGAGTTGGCTGAAGAATTGACTGGAAAATTGACTGGAGAATTGACTGGAAAATTGACTGGAGTGTTGGCTGAAGAATTGACTGGAAAATTGACTGGAGAGTTGACTGAAGAGATGATTAAAGAGGAAGATGCAAAGTATATCCCAAAGTGTGTCTCTGACATCGATTACCCATACAGTACTCAGGACGATGGAACATGTGGAGAAAGGTATGAAGAAAAATACAACAATAGGTATGGAGAAGAATTCGGAAAAGAGTATCTCGACCCATGCAACAAGCCATATGAAGAACAGCATGATGAGCGGTGTGAACATCGCTACAGAGACGGGCATAACCCCAGGAAGCAGATCACAAAGAAACATGAAAATGATCACGCCCACAAAAAATATTATATTGAGGAAGAGGAGAATGAAGGAAAGATTATCTTGACACCTTCAAACAGAATAGAAAAATCTAAAAGGGATAAACATAGTATGGAAGAAAAAAGCATTCCCAATTATTTACCTTGCCATTCAGAATTTCATTCAGCAAATATGCCAAATAGGATGTATGTCAAATCGTATACATCTTACTTAGATAACAAAGGTGATAATATATACAAAGGAAAGAACACACAACTGTTAAAATGTGAAAAAGGAAATATAAAAACCGATATCATTTATAACTATGAGGATTCTAGTTCATTATCAAATAATATGATGGGACATGTGAAATATGATTTTCATTGTTCTAGATATGATACGAAAAAAATAGGGAATTCTCACAAATGTGAACATTATATTGATGAATGTAATGCAAACGAAGCGGTTAAATGTCACACAAAATATATTCAGAAGGAGAAACATAAAAAAAAGTCGGGTGACACAATAGCAAATAATCATTTTGATGAATCAAGACATGAAAGTAATTATGTTGATAAGACACAACCGTTCCAATTCAATGAAATGAAAGGTAGTCCAAATCCATTACATTATAAAGTGATAAATGAGCATGATAAAAAGGAAATGTGTTACAAAATTGACGATAACATTAGAAAGGAGAATAAAAAATGGAATTGTAGAGGTGCAAAAAATGAGCTACCTTTTAGAAAAGCCAACACAAACTATGAGAATTATAAAGTTTCTTCTGAAATGTGTAATACTTATGATTATCATACATTTAGACATTCTGAGGGAGATACATTGTATAGGTGTGGCATGCCAAGAGATGATTTAAAAAATGATCTTACAGGAAAAGGTAGTGGTGGTAATGGTAGTAGTGGTAGAAGTGGTAGAAGTGAAAATTATAACGAAGTGCTTTATGAATTATTTCGAGAAAATATGGATAGTCAGGGAAATGAAAAGAACAGACAAGTGTTAAATAAAATTATGGATGTCATGATGAATATACAGAACGATTTGAAGGATGTAAAATACAAGCTAAGTAAAAAAAAAGAAAGAGATTCTGGGGAATGTAAAATGGCCGATTCAGCTCTTATTGCAGAGGAAACTAAAAATTTGAATTTACAGAAGATCAACGATCTGAGTCAGCCCAAGGACAATCATCAGGACTATCAGAAATTAAAGGAAGATGATAAAAGGAACACAGTGGTAAGTAATGAATGGATCGTTGGTGAAAAGGAGCGAGCCATATTTGCTCAAAATGAGAAATCTAAAATTGGAGAAACGGGACAAGCCATATTTTCTCAAAATGAGAAAGTCATTCATGAAGAAGAAAATCCACCCAAGTGCAAATCACCAAGAAAGAAAGAACTGAACGAAAGTCTACATTTGATTTTAAAAAATTTGAATTATGAATATATAAAAGACTCAACAATTAGCAAATCCAATAGGCTATATTTATTCAGCAAATTTTTTACATCTCTTTTTCATGAACATAATAAGAAGACACATAATTTTATTATGTTTAATATATATAACACAGAACAGAGAAGACAAACACACAAGGTTTCTCTTTTTTTAGAAAAAGATTACAACAATATTTACAATTTAGCTTATAACAATTTATTATTTTATTCATTTGATTGTTATAAATTTTACAAATATATAAAAAATAAATTTCAAGAGAATTATAAAATATATGAAAATTCTACTCTATGTCTTTATATATATAATAATTATGAAACAAATTTAATTAATCGATTATTTATTGAACAGAATAATTTACATAAAAATAAATTTGTGCTAAATGATAAAAGAATTCTAAAGACCTGTACAAAATATATTGTAGATTCATTTTTGTCTCTTCTAGACAAACAAGCAAACATTAAAAATGTTATTCCTTTCATGAAGAAGAGAGATTATGAAATCGACCAAAGAAATTTATACTTCTTTATCGCCAAATTTAATTTGATGGATAAAATTATTAGTGATTCTCATGGGTTTGAATGTAATAAGAAAGTCTATGAAAAACATTATTCCAATGTTAAAAATTTTGCCATTTTTTTTAAGTATATAAATGACGCATCCAATTTTTATGATTCCTTCATTGAGCCTGAGAAACCTGAACCACACAAAGATGAAGAATCTCCTGTCACTATTCCTTCCACAAATTCACCCTCTTCCGTTACTCCTTTCACTGTGATAAATGCAAAGACAGATCAAAAACACAAAGGAGACAGAAGAAGCTATAGGCTTATCATTGTGGCTTTACATAAAGGGAAATCATACAAATATGATAAAGCACCCTTTCATAATTTTATAAAAACGAGAGAAAATGATATGTACTACTATTATGATAATTATGATTCCATGACCTTTGGAAATGGCGAAGTGATACTCTTTAACTTGTCATATGCAGTTCCTTTTTATTACATAGAGTATAACAGGAATTAAGAACAAGCTCCCGCTCCCCAGGTGCAAGAACGAGGGGGCGAACAAAGGGACGAACAAAGGGAGAGCATTTCTCTCCCTTGTTATCTATGTACAAAATATAATAAAAGTGTGTCCTTAAGGTTTTTTTAAGTGTAGTATTTTTTTTTTTTTAAACAATTCTCTTTAGTGCGTATACTGTCTTTTTTTTAAACAGTTCTCTTTAGTGCATATATTGTATTTTTTTTTGAACAATTCTCTTTAATACACATACTGTCTTTTTTTTTCTTTTTTTTTTTTTTCCCCAATCCTCCCCTTTTTAATCCTTTTCTTGTTCTGTATTTTCAAGAGCACAAATGTTTATCTCTGCAGCCCCTTTTCTAATTTTGTGCATTTTCCTCACGTCCCTAGATTTGATGTGTATTTGTTCTGATCATTTTTAAAAGAGAACACATGAACGGTCTGTTAATAATAACATATTATTTATTTTTTTATTCTTTATTTTATTTATTCATTTATTTATTCTTTATTTTATTTTATTTTATTTTATTTTATTTTTTTCTTTTTCATCTCTTTTGAAAAAGCGTTGTTAATAACTTCTCATCCTTTTTAGTTAATTTGTGACACATTTATTTTTTTTAATTGGAGAATAGAAGCATAGTACAAGATTTCTAAAATGGGTAATGTCTATATGTTCATGTTCTGTTAAGATATGGAAAACACAACGTTGCTCATCATGTGGTGGCAATATCGTAATCGATTATTATTATTATTATTTTATTTTATTTTATTTTTTTATTTCTCCTTCATGCAATTTATAATTTACTATTTTGTTTTCTAATATTTTTAATGCTGTCGTGCTGTAGTTGAACTTTTCTTTTGAGGAGACTCTTTTTTTTTTCTTTTTTTTTCTTTTCTTGCGTTGTTCCAAATTATGAAAATGCAGCTTTGTTTTGGTTTTTATTTTATTTTATTTTTTTTTTTTTTTTTTTCCCCATCATATCTTTTGTATCTACACTTGGAAGAATCTTAGGAGAGTGGTACATGACTACACATGGAGTTGGAGTAAAATGTATATGCAAACGAATGTTTTCCATATAAAACAAAAAAAACAAAAAAAAAAAAAAAAGAGAAGATTAAAAAAAGAAAAAAAAAACAAAAAAATAAATATCTAATGTATATATTTTATGCCTTTTACTCGTAACACATTTTCTTTTTGACTTCCCCTCGAAATGTATTAGAAGTTTTTTTATTTTTATTTTTCCCACGCGATTAATTCATTCTATGATTGTTGTAGAATGTCTTGTGAAATGCTATAGAATGTCTTGTGAAATGCTGTAGAATGTCTTGTGAAATGCTGTAGAATATCTTGTGAAATGTTGTAGAATATCTTGTGAAATGCTGTAGACTGTCTTCTTTTTTACCAATTTTTTCCTCTTTTTTCATCTCTTTTGTGTATCGTGGACAAGCGGCATAAAATATACGTTCATCTGAAGCTGCATGTGAAAAAGTTCACGTACAAACAAGGGTGCAATAACTCTAAGGCACTAATTGTGAGATTGGTTTTCCTGTCCTTTTTATTTCTCCTGTAGGTACTTCGACATTATGAGAAAAGAAGTGATTAATTTTTTTGTATGCATTTTTCTATTTTGCTTCATGTTATGTAGTCTAGGAAGGGGAGGTACCCAACACAAGGAAGGAGCAGCAGAAGTAGCAGAAGCAGCCGAACCCACAACCCATCTAAACAATTTGATAGAAACGTGCATGCGAATCAGTGAAGGAATAACATACTATGAAGATGAGTTGAAGAATTATAAGTACGATGATCAATGTTTTCCTTATCGAGAAATTGGGAACTATGTTTTAGAAAAGCATAACTTAAGCAGTTATAACTGCTATAGGAAAATCCAAAAACCTTTATGCAAAATGAGCTACACCAGTATTACAAATCCAATGGTAGAAGAAATCGATGCCAACAAGAGTTGCCATAAACATATTAAGAAATATACGAATGAGGAAAATGAGAATGTTATTTCAAATATATCTCAAGATGAAGAACATGTAGTTGTGAAAAACAATAGGGAAGAAAAAGGAGAAACTGGTAGAACGAATGTTACATCCATGATGGACACGATAAATGAGAATACAAGAAATAAACATATATCAGAGGTAGACAATATCAATGTGGGATATCCCCAGTGTGTAAGAACAAAGGAACTATTCACTTCTCTACTATTGCAGTGCTTAGAAAATGGATATGGAAATCCAATGTCTCATTGTGCTTCATTAGACATGAAAAAAAATGTTATTCTAGATGGTGAACTATTTTGTCAAAGTTCCTATGAAAGGAGAAGATTGGAAATGGAAGAAGATGGTGTGCATAAATCTATATATGGAAATAATTATAAAAAATATATAATTAAAACGTTCGATTTTAAGAAAGACGAAATGGATAACTGCATCGATATGGTAAACATATTTAATCAATGTTCAATTGTTGAAAAAAGCATATTTCCACAAAAAAAACCTAACGATTGTATTCAACAAGGTGTAAAACATTTTTGTAATGAAAAAATTCAAAAAATGGATGATGTAGATTACATAAACACCTGCTCAGATATTATATTGCCATATTTATTAATCTCTAAATATAAAAATAACACATATTATCAGTTGTGTCATAACATTAACGATTATGCCAATATGTTGAAGAGAAAAAAAAATCAATTTTTAAAAAAAAAAAAAAAAATACAAGAAAATGTGAAACATATGAAATTAACACAAAAACTGTACAAAATAACAGAATACATTTTTCAAACCATGTATGATGAAACGGAGAAGTACAATGTAGACATAAATGATTTATTTAAAAATTTAAAAAACATAAAAAGGGTTCACCTACCTAATGAGTATATGTCAAAATTAAACAATGTTAATCAAGGAATAGCTTATTTAGAAAATTTAATAGACAAAATGGTTTATCCAAACTTCAACAAAAGCAGCATTCATCAAAATATTTTGCTTGTTAATGAAACAAAGGAATACATAAAGAATATTCTTGACATTCAGAAAAGTGTCTTAATCATGGCAAAGATGATTAATAAATACATTCATGAAAGACTCCATACTGGTGTTGGTCATATCAGTGAAGTAGATAACCATATTGTCTTCTTAAATTTCGATGAATTGACATTGCTGCAAAAGAGACATCAACATATGAACGAGATAATTCAAAAATATGCTGACACAGGACACGATTCTATATTTCAGTACCAAAATTCTCTAATGAAAGATTTCCATAAAGACATTGAGAAAATAAATAACTCAATTGAAATGTACACATCCCAAATTTCTTTGCTACTTAAAAAGGGTCTTGACGCATAATCGGAAGTGACGAATCCACATGTGTCTTCTTCCCAAGCAGATGTGCAACCCTTTTACGATAGTGCATATATGAATGTGCTTAATTACAAAAAAGGTGCACAACATATCAGATATGGGTGAAGTGGTGGTGTAAGATTCGAAATAAATGTGCTCCTATAAAACTGTTTACGCATTTTTTTTTTTTTTTTTTTTTTTTTTTTTGCTTTCAGTATAATGTGATTAAATTATTTTTTAAAATACTAGAGATCAGTTAAAAAAGGAAGTAAAAAAAAGGGGGAGTAGAAATACTGATAAGACAAGTAAGAATTCATAATAAGCATAAAAGAAAAGGAAAGAACAAGAAAAAAAGAGGAGGTGACATGTTGATAAGAAAAGTAAGAATTAAAAATAGGCATTTAAAAAAAATATATAAAAGTAAAAAATTTGAATGTACTTTAAAATGCTTGAAGAAGCATAAGTAAAAATTTATTGGATAAGAGGTTAATTCAGTAAAGAAGATGTTTTTCAAAACATTTATGAGTGTAGATTCACATTCTTCAAAAATTTAATTTCCTATGAGTATGCATAGAAATATAGGTAGTAAAAAGAAAAAAACGCTCAATGCACTTTTACATGTACTACTCCTGCGTTTATAATCGCCTCTAGAACTACTACTTTTAAGAGTCTGCAAATTTATTGATGGTTTGGTCTGATCTGTGTTATTATTTTGTACACCATTATTGTTACTTTCTATTAGTTGCTGATTATTTCCAACATTCTGTGCTGAATTCATTTGTGGTAGCACTGATTCTTTAAGTGCATTTTCTATAACGGGATTCGTTCTAGGGCAATCAATTTTTGCATAAAAAAAGTAGTTTGCCATATTGTAACCCTGGTCACTAGTTATATCGATGATTATATTTCCACTGTCTATTAGATTGTTGCTTTCAGGGATAAACAGGCGTCTAAAGAGAAGAAATGGAGAAAAAACAAATTAGTGGAAAAATAATACGAATGATAGGAGCAAAATAGTTTAACGTGAAATAGCAAAATTGGCACAGGGACGAGTTACACAAAAACTGATTTTTACACATTTCCATTTTTACAATTTTCCATTTTTACAATTTTCCATTTTTACACATTTCCAATTTTACAATTTTCCATTTTTACACTTTTTCATTTTTACACTTTTCCATTTTTGAATATTCCCTCAAACACATTCTGTTGAGGATTATAATTGGCTATTACTGATAAAAGGAAAATGATTGAGCCTGGTGAATACTAAGCATTTTTAAATTAGCTACATTCAAAGGGCACACTATAGAGGGATTGTTCCCATTTGGTAACTGCTCATTTGGATTCAATGAATTATTATTGACATTGTTTATTCTAACAGATATATTAAGCCCACTAGCATTGTTGTCCTCTATAATTTTCGTTCCATATACATACAAGTTAGCCATCCTGAACAAATGCTTATATGCACCAGATGTATCTAGGAAATGGGGGGGGGGGGAAGAGAGAAGAAAAAAAAAAAAAAAAAAAAAGTTTGTATATATATATGCATGTATTTATATAAATGCATATATATGTGTTTATACAACTTCATTCCATTGATAGAGTTAATAGACATAGATTTTTTTGTTGTGGCAAGAAACGTTCATGAAATTGTGAAATAAAAATCCTGTCTACTAAGCATTGCTATCTTCTAAATATTCTTGTTTCATAAAATTTACCCGTGTTTGGTAATGCCTTGGATGCCATTTTGAACTTATTTATGTCAGGTACACATTTGGAGAAGTCGAACTTCGCCTTATCCCAGAGAAAGGACATAGTTGCTACGTTGTTCTGGTTATTCAACTGAAAAAAAGAAAGAGAAAACAAAATATGGATATGTGAATACGTAATAGAATTTAAAAAAAAAAAAAAAAAAAATATGAACATGTAATAATATTTGATAAAAAAAAAGAAAAAATATGAACATGTAATAATATTTGATAAAAAAAAAAAAAAAAAAATATGAACATGTAATAACATTTTGTATAAAAAAAAAAGAAAGTAACGAATACTGCAATACTGCCAGTTGTGATATTAACAGTAATAAAAGATAGCTTTTTTCTTCCTCTTAAGCATAATAGAATGTGTCTTTTTCATTTTTTTTTTTTTTTTTTTTTTTTATTAACATTTAAGGGGGTATTAAAACCTGATGATATAAAAATATTTTCTGTATTGAAAGTTTTCATGCTGTTGCATTGATCTTTTGAAGTTCCTAAAATGGTACACCCACCACAATACGTTAAATTTGTGCAATCTGTACCATGGGGAAGAAAAGGGAGGAGAACATAATGTGAACAAATTTTGTATCCTATATGAAGAGTGCTACACTTACACTCAGCGGAATAACTCTATAGATATTTTGTACGAATGAATATAAGGATATGTATGAAGGTTTGTGCCTGATACACGTGTTTGTGCCATACCTGTTAGTGGTACCTTCACATTACTGTCGTTTGTTAAGGGAGAGCAATTTATCGAACTGCATATCATTTCGCTTGTGTTAAATTTATCATTATTATCGATTAATTTTGAAAACATTTGTTCCGCCTTTTCTTCTACAGGGGGAATAGCCATGGCAGCACCAGATCCTGTGCTTTGATTAGAACTTGTACTTTGATTGGTATTTAAGGTTTGATTAGCATTTAAGGTTTGATTAGCATTTATGCTTTGATTAGCATTTACGCTTTGATTAGCATTTACATTTTGGCTAGCATTTACGTTTTGGCTAGCATTTACGCTTTGATTAGCATTTACGTTTTGGTTAGCATTTACGCTTTGGTTGGCATTCGCGTTATTGTCATTGAATGCAGTTACTGGCGCAGCAGCAACCCCGAGAACGGCACCCTTAGCTACATTCAAGTTATTATTGCCTCCGTTGGAGATGTTACCATTTAAGTTATTTTCCTTCATATTAACATTTCCCTTCGCATTGTTATTCTCGTTTATGTTATTATTCGCGTTCGCATTGTAATTTCCATTCACATTGTTATTACCACTCGCGTTAATTGCGCCCACGTTGTTTGCACCCATGTTGTTTGCACTCATGTTGTTACTGCTGTTCATATTATTTGGGACGTTCACTTGATTTACTTTAAGGTTATTTCCGTTCCTATTATTATTCATACTAACAGTGTTTGCACCGTTAATTCCCAAACCATTCGACATTGTACCTTGTGCGGTTTTTTTATCATGATTATGCTTCTTCTTCCTATGGTGTTTATTCACGTAATTATTGTCTTCTGTGTTTTCATGTGAATCGTTATTTCCATTGTGATTGTGTGCATGAAGGTTCCGTAAAAAATGGAAATTTTTATTATGTTCTTTTTTACTATTAGTTATATTTTGGTTTTCATTATGACTATTATGGGTGTCTTGTGATCCTGAAGAATTGGAATAACTCGACGAATCATTGTCTTCTTCTTCACCCCCATGATTGTTTTTCTCATTTTCATGCTCATTTTCATGCTCATTTTCATGTCCATTTTCATGCCCATTTTCATGTCCATTTTCGTGTACATGTCCATGCTCCTCTTCCTCTTCTTCTTCTTCATCTTCTCTTCGAATTCCATTTCGTGTGCGTAATTGTAAAAGTGATTGATAACTTTTTTTTTCTATTGAAGTATGTGGATATCTGTCGAAAAACAGATTATCATGTTTATTTTCTTGTATCACATGCTCATTTTGGATTGATATTTTATCACCAGTTTTGTTTCGCTTGGTAGATACAGCTGTTATGTCTTGAGAAATATGGAACATATTTTTTAGGGCAATTATTTTGAAAATGGAGAAATATAGCTTCAATTTCATTTTAATCGGGTGGTAGTTACATTTTATTATCTCATTTTGACTAATTCAATTTTTTTTTTTTTTCTGGAATTTTTATTAATGCGATGATCTATTAAAATTTTTTTTTTTTTTTTTTTTTTCTTTTTTTTAAGAACAAAAAAGGTTAACACGATTATTCCTTGTCCATGTGGTTATTTCACATGCATACATTCGTCTTTAGAAAAGAATGATATAAATAATCTTTCGGATTATTAGTTTGTTGTGAAAAAGATTACAGCACTATATGGCACGATGAAAGCCGCTGTATTGCGAGTTACATATACATATACATATATATATATATATATATATATATATATATATATATATATATATATATATATATATATAAATATATTTTTTTTTTTTTTTTTTGCAAATTTTGGCAGGTATGAAGTGTGTGCATATGTGTGTATACCTAAATACGAATTCATAATTGAATGGAGAGATATGTATTCCTATAGTTGTGCGGATGTATTGGTGGGCATATTTAAAACCCTCTGTAGAATGATAATGCAGATGTGATAAAAAAACAAAAAAACAAAAAAAAACAAAAAAAAACAAATACTACTTCTTTGATTAAACAATAGAAAAAATTGTGTTAAGCGTGCCCCTAGGTGCATTTAAGCACATGGGAGAGTAAGGGTAGGTATTTTACAAGTCTGTAAATAAGACATCTACATATTTTTTGATTCTACTCTCTTTATTTTAAAAATTTTGTTTAATATATAAACGTGTTGCATATATACATGTGCAAGTGTTTTTTTTTTTTTTTTTGCTTTTATTTTATTTTCAGTTGTAGTTTTAGTTATTGCACCACCTATGGATATCACAGATACGTATACACATAACCATTGATAAGACATGTGCATTGGAACATATAGGAAATAAAGAGAATTCCATTTAATACATTTACATGTTTACTAGATGCATTTGCAACAACCTGTTTTATAAAGAAGTTGTAACAAAATTATATTTCTTATACCGATTGTAATATATGAGATATGGAGCGGTGAATTGGCATGTGAAACTGTGTTAGAATAACATCTCCTCTCTTATGAATTAACCATGTGAGAAAAGTAGCATAAAATAAAGATACATATTAGAAATAATATCATAATCTAGACAAATATTATTTTCTCTTAGGAAAAAAAAAAAAAAAAGAAAAAAAAAAAAGAGACATTTAAAATGTAACCCATATACATGTTCATGCAATTTTAAAATTATCCAATTAGTATATTTCTCGTGGGAACTTATTTGCTTTTATAAGGATGATACGGGAGAAAAGTGATTTTTTTTTTTTTTTTTTTTTCTTAAGTTTACCTAGAGTAAAGTTGTGTAAAATATGCCACGGTTGAAAAAAAAAAAAAAAATAATAAAATGAAGAGGGGTTTTAAAAAATGATACCTTTTGTACCCATTATATGTTGGTTTAAGTGGTATCACAGGTGTCCGTATGTATACATATATATATATATTCTTACTTCAAGCTTAGTTACCGGGAGTGTATACACTTCTTGCTGATAAAATTTATCCTTTTTTTTATTTTATTTTTCATTTTTACGTCATATGAAGTGATATTTGTAAAAAAAATTCACTTTTTAGAATATATTAAAAAGGTGAATATGCGACTCTCCTATCTAATTCTTATCGTGTTAAGACTTTTTCACCAACTTTTAAAAACTGCCTAAAGCTATGCGTGCGAGAGGGGCTACTTGTGTGTCACTTTTTTAAAGTGCTTTATTTATTTCATTTTATTTATTTTGCCCAGGTAACAATTTGACAGGTTTGGGATTCACCCAAAGAATGACACTTGTGAAACCTTAAAAATTTATGCAAAAATATATTCCACTCCTTTTGAAGCTTCGTGTATGTACATTGAAAGAAAAATGAAAAAGGGGAGGGGGGGGGATGTAAAATATAACAGTAGTGTAAAATGACTTTGTAGATATTTTAAATCCACATCCTTCAGCGTTACGAGGCAAGGAGAAAAAAAAAAATGCAATTATGTATGTGCATATGTACCTATTCATTTATGTATATATCTAATATATATATATATATATTTTTTATGTTTATTACTTATTTGAAAAAGAAAAAAAAAAAGAAAAAACAAGTCATCCATCTAGATGTTTTTCCGAATATTTTTGTTCAAGGTGTGCCATGCTTCACCACCCCTCCACCCAAACAAAGGTGTGGTATAATCACGTGCGTGAAAACTTCAAAGTTGCAAAATAGGAATTGTTACCATGTTATTATATACAGTATAAATAAAATTTAAAAAAAAAAAAAAAAAAAAAAAAAAAAAAAAAAAAAAAGGATAAGTATACGAAAGTAAGGAAATATATACATTATGTAATATTTACAAGCATGGTGTGTGGGATATAAAAAACTGTCCCTTTTTTTATGCAACATATGAGATCGGAATTTTTTTTTTTTTTTTTATAAGCATATATTGTTACATGTAATATATGAATGTTGAAAAAAAATTATATGACAAAAGAGCGGCATTTTCGTTTATAAAAAGGAAGCAAAAGAATAAGAAAAAAGAAGAAAAAAAAAAAAAAAAAAAAAAAAAAAAAAAAAAAAAAAAAAAAAAAAAAAAAAAAAAAAAAAAAAAAAAAAAAAAAAAAAAAAAAAAAAAAAAAAAAAAAAAAAAAAAAAAAAAAAAAAAAAAAAAAAAAAAAAAAAAAAAAAAAAAAAAAAAAAAAAAAACGTCGAATTATGCATATTAACATTGTACTAATCAAAAGATTAAAAAATTCAAGGGAACAAATATGCACGACTATACATACATACACATGCTGAAATGTGCAGATGAGCGAAGAATACTCTAGAGCTATTCCATAAAAAAACGATAAAGAATAATGTGAAAAAAGAAAAAAGAAGAAAAAATAAAGAAAAAATAAGGAAAAAATAAAGAAAAAATAAGGAAAAAATAAAGAAAAAAAAGAACAAATAATAGTGTAAACAAAAAGAGCAAACCAACCCCCCAAATAACAAGTATACTTAAATGTGCATAAGTATGCTCAAATATAAGCAAATACAAATAAACGTTGAAACGAATGAACAGAAACATGAAATAATTTTGAGCTAAGAAGCCAACATAATAAATGTTTAGCTTCCATTCAAACAGAGGAATCAAAAATAAGAATATCTAACTGTATCCTCCAGTTACGCTACACAAAGGCTGAAAAAAAAAAAAAAAAAAAAAAAGAGAGATAGATAGAGGTAGAGATAGAAATAGATATAGAAACAGAGAAAGAAATAGAGAAAGAAACAGAGAAAGAAATAGAGATAGAAATAGATATAGAAACAGAGAAAGAAATAGAGAAAGAAATAGAGAAAGAAACAGAGAAAGAAATAGAGATAGAAATAGAGATAGGCAAGGTTACCAACATAAATATATAAGGTAACCCGAGCACATTTTCCCCACCTTGCATGAAAGTACACCTATTTATATATAAATGGAAAGGCTAAACGGAATTGTAAAACAGGTTACGTCAGCAGATACCTATATTTTGACAGGAGCCAAGAAAGGTGAGAGGCAACGAAAAAAGGAGATTAAAAAAAAAAAAACAAAAAAAAAACAAAAAAAAAAAAAAAAAAAAAAAAAAAAACTTTGTAAAAACGTTTGTTACAAATGGAAAGGGTAAACGGAATTGTAAAAAAGGTTACGTAAGCAAATACATAATTTTGAAAGAAGCAAAAAAAGGGAAAAGAAAAAAAAAAAGGAAATAAAAAAAAAAAAAAAAAAAAAAAAACAAAAAAAAAAAAAAAAAAAAACACACATGTAGAGTTGTACTTATCGAATGTAGATGGAAAAAGCAAATTATATAGAAAAATAGTTCAAATCGGATGAGAAGTGTGTTGTATTTATATTATTTTACTTTATTCATATTATTTTATCTTGCGTGACATTTTTTACACAACAATATGATCGATACAGAGTTCTATGTACCTTTGAGTGGCTAGAGCAATGCATGAATACACTTGTAAATGCAGATGTACATACTAGTCGGTGATATTTCTCACCTGTGTTAACATATTTCTTCAAGGGAAAGTATTGCATCCTTCTATGGTGGCACATTATTGTCACCAGTACATACGCATAGATTTGCAATGTGCTTTAGTTTGCTACATAATGGATGATAATCGCTAGCATATACGTTTTACACGAACAGTGCAAACATTTCACGTGTAAAATCGTGGTAACTCCTAACCTGATAAGGTTTTATAAATGTACAAAAATAAAAAAAAATAAAATAAAATAAAATGATGATGTATCTTTTTTTTCCCCTCCTCCGCAAAGGTGGTGTTGTTCAGGAAAGACAAGTGAGCTTAGCATGCATACAATGCCCAAGACTGTTTATGAAAAGTCAAAATATAGAGAAGAATGAAGAACCATTTGCATGGGAAAGCAGAGAATTCATTCGTAAAATGATAATAGGAAAAAATGTGAGTTTTGTTGTTGAATATATATACAATAACAGAACTTATTGTAGTGTTTTCTTTGAGGATCAGAATTTGTCAATTTTGTTGCTTCAAAAGGGTTATGCAAATCTTGTATCCAACAAAAATATAAAAACTAATGTGTATGCAGATTTGGAAAGTTATTATATTGAAGCTAAAGAGAAAAAAATTGGAATTTTTGGAAATAACATTAACAGTTATGTTAGAAATATTGTTTATTCTTATAATGATAAAAATCAGAATAAACAAATTTACAATATGTTTCTGAACAGGAGTTTGAAATGTGTAGTAGAACATGTAAGAGATGGATCCAATTTTCGTGTCTATGCTGAAATTGACACAAATGAAAAGCGAGAAATGGGTAGAAGTAATTCTATTGGAAATTCCCCAGCTGTGGAAAGAACTAACGATGATAAAGAGAAGAAGATGAAGAATAAAAATAAAAGTACGGGAGAAGAGGGAGGAGTAAAGAAAAAAAAAAAAAAAAAAAAAAAAAATGGTAATAATGATGAAAATAATAGTGATAATGATGATGAAGAGGATGGAAAAAAAGGGAAAGAAAAAATGTACAAAACAATGTACTATTTCTCATTCACATTGTGTGGAATCATAGTAGATATGTTCAAAAAAGAAGTAGTGAACAATGTAGAAAATGTTAAAGAAGAACCGTATGCTATGGAAACGAAGAAATTTGTTGAATCGAGATTATTAAATAGAGATATAGAAATAGAAATAAAACATATGGATAATAATTGTAATCTCTATGCTAATGTACATTACAAACTAGGAAATATATGCACATTGTTGTTAAAAAATGGTTATGCTTATATTAATGAATATACTATAAAATATGTTGAAAATGCAATTGAATATAAAAGAGCGTTAGATGAAGCTATACAATTAAGAAAAAAAAAATGGATCAATTATACAGAAAAAAAAGTAGATTATGAAAAGGAATATTTAACAACGGTTATTGAAGTTTTATATGGGGATGTTATCATTGTAGATTATCAAAATGAGGAAAGAAGATTATATTTAGCATCTATAAAATGTGAAAAACATAGTACCGATTTGGCATTAAACACATTATGCTTATCTGCCAAGGATTTTCTGAAGACACAAATTGTTGGAGAAGTTGTTAAAATTGTTACAGAATACGTAAGAACTCCACAAAGCAATAGTGAGGGTTACATACCTCCATGTTCTGATGACAAGGGGAGAATGCATTTTGTGAGTGTTTACAAAATGGTGAATAAAAAGAAAGAAAACATGAAAGGTGTTAATGGTACAAGTGGTGCACTTCCCAGCAGCAAATGGAGTAAAGCAAACGAGGAGGAGGAGGAGAAGAAGAAAAAAAAAAAAAAAAAAAAAGGCACCACCAAGGAGTCCAATGAAGAGGAAGCAAACAAGGACGAGGAGAGTGAGAAGTTTGAGAAGGTTGAGAAGAACGTGAAAAATGCAAAAAGTGAGAAGATTGCGAAAAGTGAGAAGACTACAAAAAGTGAGAAGACTGTAAAAAATGAGAAAACTGCAAAAAATAAGAAGACTGCAAAAAGTGAGAAGAACGTGAAAGGAAATGCAGAAGTGCATATGCCCTCAGATGAGGGATACACAAGCATCAATATGAATGAACAACTTGTTGCCAAAGGATTAGCAAAAGTGATGAACCATAGACAAGAAGATGAAAAGGCAAGTAACTATTTCAGATTACAAGAATTAGAAAAAGAAGCAGAAGAAAAAAAACTAGGAAGATTTAATCCACACATAGATATTATAAAAATTAACAACATCAGTGGAAGTGAAAATTCATTGAGAGCCAGATCATTTGAAAATGTATTGAACAAGTATAATAATTTAAATGCAAGTGTAGATTATATATATGGTGCAAATAAATTTAAGCTTTACATTCCTTCGCAGAATTTGTTAATAAACTTCATTCTACTTGGTATAACAGTGCAAAAAATAAATTTAAAAGAAATTAATACTGTCAGTAGTGTGAACAACAACCATGGTTCTTCAGCAATGCAAAACAAGAAAACAATTGATGAATATGATGGAGAAGATGTAAACATATTGAATGGAAATGTTAGGTCTAATAGAAAAGAAAAGATAGAATTGAAAGAATTAGCAATACAAGCTTATAAATATACAAGAAAAATGCTTATGCAGAGAAATGTACAGATATCCATAATTACATGTGATAAGGGAGGTAACTTCATAGGAATTTTACGACATCAAAATAAGGATTTTTCTATACATTTACTTTCATTAGGTTTTGGAACATTAAATGAGATAGGATTAAATAATACAAATGAAAGAAATAATTATGTTAAAGCAGTTGAAGAAGCTAAAAAAGAGAAAAGAAATATATGGTCCATTGAAAGAATGATAGAAAATGATGATTATGACGAGGAAGAGGAGGAGAGGAAGAATGGAGTTTCTTCAAGTAATGCTATGCTGAATGGTCATAAAAACCTTTCTCAATTTGACAACATTTACTATTGTTCCTATGTAGAAGATATTAATAATATTTCAATTCAATTAAAAAGTAAACAAGATCAACTAAAGAAATTACAAGATGAATTAAATAAGCCTGCAAACTTAGAAACATCATCACAATATATGCTTTCAGAAGTTAAAAAAAATACATTAGTCATTGCCAAATATATTGATAAATGTTACTACAGGGCTGTGATATTACAAGTTAATAAAAATAAAAAAAAAGCTCTTGTTAAATATATTGACTTTGGAAATGAGGATGAGTTAAATTTTGATGATATTAAAAAGTTAAGTGATGCTAGTTTGAACTTAAAAAATTATCCACCATTTAGCATAAGAGTATCTTTGGCAGGAGTTAAAATTCCAAATGAAAATAAAACAGATTTAATTATATATATTAAAAAGTTCCTTCTTGATAAATTTTTATATGTCAAATTTGAAAAAAAGGAAAAAAATAGTCCATTTTATTATGTCGTTTTTTATGATTATGAACGCTTTACAACAAATAAAAATGTAAAAAGTGTAAATGAAGATATGGTTGCTAGTGGAATTTGCTACGTCGATAACCGAAGTGACACCAAGATCTTTGAGAAGTTGAAGAAGGAAGAGATTGTTGCTAAAAAGGAAAAACTCATCATTTGGGCTTATGGAGACATTGACTATGATGAAGATAATTGAGTTCGTGAGAAGTGGTGATTTTAGCATGTCAATTAAACTATGATTTCGTCAGGCAAAGTACTCCATATGGGTGGGATATATACTTTACTGAGATATGAAGAGAGAGAAGTATGCTTTTTTGTATCTACGACTCTTTTTTTTTTTTTTAATCTCATTATAAAATGTACATGAATAAAATGACCATCCATTCTGCCAGGAGAGGGGGAAAAAAAAAAAAAAAAAAAAAAACAATCTCGCTGTACTACTAGAGGAGGGGAGGTACTAGTGATAGCTGGGTTAGTTGTAACAATTCGGATGAGATTGACATAACACAGAAACTACTTTTCATCCATAGCTGTACCAGGGAGTTTTACACATTAGCAGAATTTTTTTTTTTTTTTTTTTTTTATAAATGCATATTTTCATTTTTTCATAACCATATGATTTTTCTCAAATGTGTAATGATATATATAACAACTCTTTAATTATGTTCCTTTCATTAAAATAAAGGTCAAAATAGTGATAATAATTAGTGATATGAAAACAAAGAGGCAAGATGTCCCTAAGGGATGTGTTATTAATAGTCAAATCATTACGTGTTTCCCTATGAGAAACTGTAAATGTGTAACGATGATATGTCAACTGGAAAATGTGTCTCTTTCCTATACACTTTTTCTCCCCTTCCTTGTGCAATTATATCAAATTTTTTTCCAAGGCTGGTATTTACACACTGAGGATGTTTTTCTGTGCAGGCCCTCAAAATAGATCGATGAGCACACATATGTTTTTTTTTTTTTTTTTTTTTTTTTTTTTGATGTGTTCCAAAAAAAAAAAAAAAAAAAAAAAGGTGATATGGGCATACTATATATATAAGGAAAGATGATACACAGCTTATACAATACTTCACAAGTGCTATAATATAAAACATGATTGTTAATGTAAAAATACACAGGTAAAAATTTACGCTGCAAATGAAATACTATCTCAGAAAAAAAAAAAAAAAAATTTACTTCTTCCTTCGTTTCTTCAGATTTTGCAATTTGGATGAATTGACTTGATTTTTTGGTTCCTCCTCCACAACAACAGCCTTATGTTTAGGAGGCAATTCTTCTGTTTTTTGCTTCTTTTTCTTAGATTTCTTGAATGTACTTTTCTCATGTTTCGGGAGCCATTTCTCTGGATTATAATTGGGATTGTAATTTTTTCCATCGCCTGCTTTCTTTTTCTTCTTCGATCTTTTTCTTTTTTTTTTATTCTTATTATCTGTCCTGGTTGAAATAGAGACAGAAGGATCTTTACCTCCTCCACCAGCACCACTATCTATGGTTAAGTTGAAGGGAAAATTTTTATTTTCAAGTTCTTCTACATCGATAAGATACGTTTCAGTAAGAACTGCTTTCTTCAATTTGTCTTCAAATTTATTTGCGGAGCTCATATTGATATAGGTATATATATAAGTAAAGCAGAAGTAGAAGTGGAAATCATTGGGGGCTTTTTTCGATAAATGTTCAAAGAGATCTATCAAAATTTCTGATTTTTCATGAAGTAATAAATATTTACTAACTAGAAATAACGTTTCATAGTTAACAATTTGTAAATCCGTTTTAATAATTTCTTTGTATTTTTTGAAAAGGTCGATAACTAGATTTAGGTTCGTCGGTGCACTACCATCCTCAGGAACGGAATGCTCCTTTTTTTTTTTAAAACGTGCACAAATGTATATATAAAACAAATTAGAAAAAAATGTACGATAGTAATTGATATTTATTTTAAACACATGCTCATATTTCAAATACAATTTTACAATTTCGTTAAAACTTTTTCTCTCATAGCATAATGATATATATGCGTTTAAAAATTTTATTTTATTTTCATATGAATACATCAAATGAATATTCTTTAGCAGATGATGCTTACACTTTATATAAGAATTCTCCTTTTTTAAAAATAACACAATTAGTTTGTCTAGCATAACAGTATTGCTGAATCTCCTTGAGAAGTTATTCAATTTGGATTTGAATTCGTCCTTTTGTTCGTTCTTAAGGCTCTGTAAGCATTCATTAAAGAGTCCTACCATTTGCATATGTTTGTTTAAGCTGTTTTTTGCACCGATTCTGTTCATACGTATATATGTTTTTATTTTATGCATTTGGTCTGGGCTCATGTTAAAGCTGATAACAGATGGATCCCCGAGTTGTTCTACGGTTGAAGTTCTTGATTGTAGACTTGATGATGTTACATTCTTTAGTTTTGGGCTGACATGCTGAATGCTTTTGCCTTCACAGTTATTTCTAAGTGCATTGTAATTATTATACGCTACAAAAAAAGGGATAAAGTTGATGATGTTGTCAGTAATTTCTGCGTATCCGTTCTGTTCATATTCCTCGTAATTTCTTAACACACTTTCATATATCTCTACGGCGTCTTTCATTCGGTTGGACTTGGAATATATGTAGGCTCTATGCAACTGAATGAGCATTTGTTTGTTTCTTATCAGGTTTACGTAAGTTTTATTTTTATTTTTTTTCTCAAGTGAAATTACACGGTTTGCATATGTTTCTTCCTCATGTACATAATTATCGTGATTCATTTTGTTACCCATTCCTTGATCTGTCTTCTCATCAATTTGGTTCATATGGCCCCCAGTTAAATTATCAGGATCTGACAAATCATCATCCAATGTGGAATTTCTGCAAATGGCATCAGACAAATCAAGGAACTTGGTGGCTTCAGTGTAATTCTTTTCAATTATAAAAAACGTAGAGTAATTAAATAATTGTTCAAAGCTATCATTCTCTTCATCGAATTTAAAATTGTTTGTATTGGTTAAAATATGATTTTTCACCTGTTCAATGTCTTCATATTTGACTTGGTTGTTGTCGTTCGGCTTTCTTGAACTAGCTTTTGTGTTTACCTTACGTAAAAAGTTATATTGATACAATAGTTTCATGTATAGAGAGAAGTAACTACTATTCACATTAATCGAAGCTGCTATTGCTTGTTTGGGATTTTCATTACTTAGTAAGCTTTCATAAGAACTAATACACGTTTCAAAGTGATGCAATCTGTAATTTACTTCTCCTAGTAGTATATCTACAAATTGATGAAAATCATTTTCTTGTTCTATTACATATTTTAAACAACCATTAAGCTTTTTTAACTTATTCAATTTATACATACAATAAAAGAGTTCAAATAAAACATTTTTATTTTTAATACATTCATAATTTTCTTGAAAAAGTTCTTTAAAAGTTTTTTTGCATTTATTCTTCACACCAGTATCACCATTACTGATCTTATGTTTTGTAGAAAAATTCTCTTTATTAGTTCTTGTCAATATGTGCATTATTTCATGTACCAATTTTGTAAACTCTTCCCTCTCAATTAAACAATAGTATCTAGCCCTCAGGGCATATTCATCACACCCCTCAAAGGTGTAAATATTTTTCGTTAAATTAATTACATGTTCATATTTTTTTAATTCAAAATTTGACTTTATTTCATCCAGAGGGAGGAATTCCCTTAGATTTGTTGGATTATCACACATTCTATCTCTTCTCTAAATATATTTCGAAGTAACACTCTTATGTCTTCTTATGCATGTGTATACATGTGTTATAAGTGAAGGAAATTTAAAAAAAGAAAAAAAAAAAAATAAAATAAAAATGGTGAGTTTATATACCTCTTGAAATATGCTGTATTTTACCACATACAGGATTATCCAATTTCATACGTGGTAGAGAGTGTGACACACCAAATGGAAAAAAAAAATACTTTTTTTCCTCAAATAAAAAAAAAAAAAAATCTATGAACCACTTGAACGATATTTCATTATGAGATACATTATAAAAAATTATCAAAAAAATGAAAATTAAAAATATCAGTTTAGGGGATTGTGGGGTAGTAGATAATATCAAACTCTTCCGGATGTGCTAATCATATCGAGTAAATATAATATATATCATTTAAGCTGTAAAAAAAAAGAAAAAAAAAAAAAAAAAGTCACATTATTTTATAAAAAACACTGATTGTAAAAAAAAAGGTTAACTTGTTTTACTTCAAAAATGATCAATTGTTAAAATTTGAAAAATGTATGTAGATTTTTTTTTTTTTTTTATATAAAAAGCATGTACCTGGAGGATGATTGTTGGTGTTTAAGAATATTTTTTTTATACATAAACACAAACACATACTTATATAATATACTGTGTTTATGAAAAAAACAGAAATATCAAAAAGTGTACAAAATCGAGCATGAAAATATCCCCATCTTTCTTTATATCCATGTGCTCACGGGGTAATGTTTTATCCTTAATAATTACATCCATTTTTTTTTTTTTTTTTTTTTTTTTTTGCCTGTTGGGCATAAAAATATATGGGAAATGGAAACATATGGATTGAAATTACTGAGAGCATGGGTGTTACGAAGTTGTGGCAATGTTCGGTTTGTAAAATGAGTTAATTCATATATACATTTCAATTTTTTCCTAATTCATATTTTGCACTTGTATTTTCAGATTGGTGCTTCGGTATGTCCAAACGCAGTTAATTTATTCATATCCTTGTACAAGTGGTAACAAATGTATTATAAATTTATGTATGCAAACAAGCGGAAATATATACATACAAGCAGATATATATATATATATATATATATATATATACTCATATATATACATACGCACGCGATCACTTTGACCGGGGGTGGCGTTGCATGATTAAACATAGTAGATACACACCCATTTAATGAGATTTTTTTGTGAGATCTCTCAGGTGAAGCTTATTTCAGCTAAACAAATATATTATGGATACTCTCACATCTGAATAAACCTGTACTTTTTTTTTCGCAATTATGAAAAGTATTAATAAAGCTGCATTGAGCTATATTATGAAAGTCGTATAATAATAAAAAAAAAAAAAAAAAGAAAAAAAGAAAATAATAAAAAAGTGCTACTTTTTTTGATTTAAAAATTCAAGGAGAGGTCATTGTGAACATATGTATATATATATACACATGCAATGACCGTGTATATTCCTTTTTATCGTATGAGAGAAAAAACCTATTTTGATTTCCCCAAAAGGTCTGATCATAATTGGCAAGTGTTTACAAAAAAGAAAAAAGCACAAGGAATTATTTTGTCACTTACATTTTGGATATGAGTAAAAACGTACCATTGCATGTTCCATGAAAACAAAGTTGTGCTATTTCTTCCTTACATTCCTTCCTAGCACATACACATGGTACCTGTCTACATGTGTATATAGATGCTTCTACATTCATGCAAGTCGACAAGAGTTACGCAGAATTTTTGCACACCACCTTGGGCATAACACAAATTTGTAAATTTAGGAAAAACAGTGAAACATTTTAAATCGACACATGTGTAAATAATCGCAAAAGTGTGAAAAAATTCAAGTGCAATATAATGACAATTATTTTAAAATTATCACAGTGGAAAATAACCATCTCTCGTGTGTATCCATAGGATGTAAATGTGTGTGTTTACGTTAATCTCTCTATCTTATCCCTTATGATATATCTTGTTCAGAATGTTATCTTCAATTCTTCTTCACCACTAATATTTTTCCCCCTGAATAGTCACCTTAAGTAAATGTATTCGTGTATGCATGTATGCAAATTATGTATGTAAAAAAATGAAGTGAAAATTTTTACGACCTTTACAAATAGATTGTGCACGCTAAAAGACATATCACTGGATGAAGTAATCCCCTTTTTTGTAGATCAAAAATTTATAAAAAAAAAAATATATATATTATAATAAAATACTTCGAAGAAGGTAAGAGAGAGATGAGTACATACAACACAATGACGTAAAAGTAGTAACAAAATTTAGAATGGTCCCTTAAGTTTTCTTATTGTATAAGTTCATAATTGTAAACATAAAGAGAGGGAAAAAAAAAAAAAAAAAAAAAAAAAAAAAATTATAACACGTACACAATGGCACATACAACATATAAGCATCATAATTTCCGTAACACTACAAGTGCCTCCGTTTATCATATTATTACCCTCTAATAATATAGTGATAGAGGTGAGAAAAAGGTAAAGAATATTTAATAGTTCTCTCAATTTATGAAATTTGAGAAACAAAAATTTGCCTTATGTTTTTAATATCATTTGATTACGCAACATTCATATATTTTAGAAAGAAGAAAGTCAAAATGTGTCCCTATATATTTTGTTAATGTAAATGTACACAAGTATGTTCGCAAATATGGTACATAATGCACGTAGGAGAAAAAAAAAGAAACACCCCTTTACTTTGAAATGCAACATCCTGGAAGAGAGAACTACACATATATATATATAAATATATATACGAGTGTACCTGCAGCAATATAGCACATATATGTTAAACTGGTTTCATTATCTCATATATATATGATAGTACATGCAGAATTGTTCTTGCTACCTCAACATAATGTGTAGTTGCTATATAAATTATTATACTTTTTATTATTTTTTTAGAATTTTAAAAATAAATGTTTTATATGTTTAATGAATTAAGAGAGAATAAAGAGGGGGGGGGGGTGAAAGAACTATGGGTAAAGAAAAAAGAAAAAAAAAAGTAAACTAGAAAAAGTGCAATACTATTGCTTAAAAAAAAAAAAAAAAAAAAAAAAAGAGAACAACTACAATTTATAATGCAGAGAAGAGAAAACATATATAACTTGAATCACATAACATTTTAAGATATTTCTAACTTCTTTTTTTCTTTTTCTTTTTTCTTCATTTATTTTAAATTTATATAATTTTATGTACGTTAAAATACACATATGTATATATATATATATATATATATATGTATACTTATATACGTGTGTCTGTACAGGTATACAATATGTATATGTGTATTTCCTATAAAAACATTGTGCGTACATAGACATACGTACGTATATATATATATAGGGAGCCCCTCTTATTTTGATTTATAGCTTGATTGGGCTACTATTCTTTCACATATATTTATACTTGCATAATGTATTATTTAAAAAATATGAAAAAAAAAAAAAAAAAAAGCAAGGAAAGTGGCAAAAAAAAAAAAAAAAAAAAAAAAAAAAAAGAAAGGTAGAAATGTAGTTAGAAGGGGGGGGGGGGGGAAGAAAAAAGAAAAGGCATAATTATGTACATATGTATATATATACACATACAAGCGTACACACACTGCCTCTACACACACATTAATCACATAAAGATGATTATATTAACATGTACAATAAAAAAATATATATATACATAAATATATATATATATATATATATATATATATATATATATATATATATATGTAAAGGGAAATAGATACAAAACTCTATTTTAGGGGCATTCTTACAAATTTAAATTGGGAAATGTTTATTAATAACAATTAAACTACGATATGCAAGAGAGAATTGTGTGTATATGCATCCAGGTATGCAGCAATATATATATATATGTACGCCTAAATATGTAAAAGTGTATATAAGCATATGCGCATACACACGGGAAGAAAAAACTTATTCAAGGGTAACAAGTTTATACAATAAAGGTTGGGTAAAAGAACCACATCTTTTATCTTTCTTTTTTTTTTTTTTTTTTTTTTTTTTTTTTTTGCTATACTTTTTTTTTTTCGTGAAAAAGGAAAAAAAAAAAAAAAAAAAAAAAAAATATTAAAATTAAAATATGAAATTTTTCAAAAAATTAACTTTAAAAAAATGATGATTTTTGTTTTTTCTCCCCTTTTTGTTTTCTGTTTTATTAAAACGGTTTTTTTTTTTTTACATTTTTTTTTTTGCCCTTTT